>NC_132890.1:29903579-29991079 GCF_030463535.1 Salminus brasiliensis | reverse complement strand
GTCACTAATATAAGAGCACATCCCTGGTTTCCCGACGCTCAGGCCAGCCGGCACCGTTCTGGCCGGGTCAGACAGGAGCAGAGCCACTGGGGGACCGAGCTTTCAGGCTAATTGGCTATAGAGGAGCTGATATAATGCTTCTGCTGAACCTGCACTCATTTGAATAACTTCATCACTGGCCCATTGTGTTCAGGCTCAGAAACGTACAACTGCAGCCATAACCTGTTTACCAAAACCGTGCGTTATTGATGTGAACGTGGTCCACAACTTCAGTGGATAAATTCAAAGTAGCTTCAGAAATGTCTAAGCTAGTGTTCGGCCAGCATTCAGCCCCAAACAGAGTGAATACCTGCCCTGCGTTCATTTCATCTTTTAGAATTGAGATTTCATTTATTTAAAACATTTAGCCCACATATGGAAATGGCATCGCCCCAAAACCCTGTTATTTTGCCTTGTGTTGTTTTTCTTTTACTGGGAGGCTTCTTTTATTGGCTGGTTTACTTCACCTCAGTGGATCACAGGAGCCACATAGCAAAGCATAGCTTTGTTTTAGCAGCATAACAAGAATATTGTAATTATTTATATATATATATCTTTCTGGATAGTCTTGCTGTCCTCTCAGAGCTGTGTGCAGTTAGCAAGTGCCCATTGGGCAAGTGTTAGCTTTTAGTCTAGTGCGGATCACACTCACTGTGGGCCAAGGCAAGCAAGGGGAACTCGAGAAATTTGGGCTGGAGTTCTGCACAGCTTCTTGCTGATGTGACCGAAGCCAGACCCTCCCCCTTGCAGAGCAGAGGCAGAGCATGAATTGAACTAAAAGGAAGAGCTGGTGGGGGCGGTGGGGTGCGAATTTTCGTCACGAGAAGGTGGGGGGAGAAGAGCGGTTTAATAGTGTGTAGTGATGGAGAGGAGGGGTTTGGGAATGGTCCTTCTCCCAAACTTAATTATTGGTTGGTGTGGCGCAACACTTACGACCACTACCTACCAATGAGCTACCACACCATGTTGGAGACTGGGGTTTGTCTCCCAGTCTGGGTGACAATACTGCACTACACCTTGGGCACGTTTTTAAGCTCTGTTGTGGTTCTGCTGGATTTTCTTTTGAATGAAGAGAGAACAGTGTTTGAGGTTCATGGTATGTCACTTCCATGCGCTGTAAAACCTTCATTACTTTGAATGAATTTCTAATTAATATAAAAATTGTATTACTTTTCTATTGGTTGAATACAAAGTAAGCATTTCTGTTTTTAAATATGTTCTAGCTACCTGTAATGGTACAGCCAAAGTAACCTCTGCTCCATTTAAGGTGGAATGCAAAATTCCTGTATTTTTAGGATGCGCTGTATGTTGTGGGAAGACTAATTAGTAGACAGATTTGATGAATCTGAAGAATTAAAGGTGACTGCTGTGTTGCATTCAAAGCTAAACGTTCAGATTGCACAAATGGGGCCGTAATTAAGCCCACAGGGCAATTATTTGACATTTTCTTTAAGCATATTGAGCAACATTGCTGGCATGATTCTCAGACTTTTCTCGTTTTAGCAGATAAACTCTTTTCCATGCAAACACACATCAGATTCCTCCAGCTTCATTTTTTTCTGTCCCACCAATCCATTTCATTGTCTTGTCATTGTGTTAGTGAGCCGCTCCCCCACTCCTCGTAAAAGGGGCTGGGTAGAGTTCAGCCATTTGGTAATAAGTCAGCGCTGTCCTGATGACATGTGACCTGACCTGTGTGACCCCTGAAGAACAGTGATGGTCAAAAGAGATGATTGGAAACCTCTATATCTCTGCTTACATGAGAATCCACCGTTTGCCACTAGGCTGCGTTCACAGCTTTTTTAATATGCGTGAGAAAAACGCAGAATTATTCGTATTCTGGCTTGTTGTGGGCGTGTCTGTGGGCAGACATCGATGTGAAAGCCATTTAAAAATGACATCTTTTAAGCAAAAAACTGGAAGCAGGTGCTGATCTATTCATCGAAGGTAGCAAAAATAGAGGCATGTAGGTTTAATCAAACCATTGGCTGTTCTGCTGTCTCTGTAGAAATTACAGAAAGCAGATATTAGCTTAAAATCACAATGACTGACTGAAGCGCCGTCCCACACTATTGCTTTCTATGGGCTGATGCATGGGTACGTTGGACTACATTGACACGTTGCTATGCTGTGTCTGCTATCCATCATCTCACTGAAATCAATGGAAATCTGTGTTTTTTAGAGGTTAGAGTTCATATCATTATCATTTTACCATACAGTTACATGATTACATCATGAATTACATTTACATGAAATGTAGTATGAAATTGGCTCTGACCTGGTTTTGATGTTAAAAAAGAATGTGGCCAAAAATATAACGGATGTCTTTTTCCTTCATTAGATTCAACCACCATTAAAATCTGCCCCCGTACTACTTACAGACACCAATGTGGTGTGAATTAAAAGCATAGAGTCTACATTTTCTACCCCACTCCTCCACAAGTTTCACTGAACCACCAGTCAGAAGTAAGCAGTAGAAAACGACGGCATGACTTTGTTCGAAAAATCTGGCAAAATGCTTCAGCGTAGTGTCTGTATATGACACTGGAGCTTTTCCTATCATTTAGTTAAATCATAGGATGCTGATACATGATGTGTGTGTGTGTTTGAAGCCTCCGATGATGGATGGCAGGCTCTGAGCTTGGGCCCTAAGTGACTAGGGGGGATTGAAGACGTGCAATTCACTTAAGCTCGCTCTCCATCGCATCAGGGAAATGGAGGATGGGTGAGAGGAGATGTGCTCAAACGGGCAACAGCATCTCAGAGGCCTTCTCTGTGTCATCCAACCCCTTACACTTAAAAAAATTGCTTACAAATAAAGGTTCTTTAGTGGTTCTTGGATTAAACTTACAGTTCTAGGAAACGACATCCATTGAAAAGGTCTTCTGGGATCCAAATGTGGAGGAGGTCTTCAGTTCCAGGCCTTGAATCCAAGATCTGGTCCTGGATTTTTTTAATTAGGGGTAGGTAAGACAATCACATCAACAGTTCAGTTAACCAACGGTGATTACAGCTAGCATCTACAACAGGACTAGGATCAGTCAGATAATTAACCAGCCTTTACTGAGCTGTTGGAGAAATCAACAAACTTCTACTAGACGTCAGAAATGGAGCTCTCTGACAATATGTCACATACACCATCAGCCATAACATTAATACCACCTGCCTAATATTAAGCAAGTCCCTTGTTCCGCCACAACAGATCCGATCATATAAGACCTTTGAAGGTGTCCTGTGGTATCTGGCACCAAGATGTTTTATCAGTCCTGTAAGTTGTGAGGTGGGACCACAACAATGAGCCTTAGAATGTCCTATCTTGGACCACTTTTGATAGGCACCGACCACTGCATGCCGGGATCACCCCACAAGACCTGCCTGTTGTTTTGGAGATGTTCTGACCAGGTTTCTAGCCATCACAATCTGGTCCCTCAACGTGTCTTAGATCCTTATGCTCACCCATTTTTTAAGAATTGACTGTTCACCTGCTGCCTAATATATCCACTCCCTGACAGATTCTACTGTAGATGAAGATAATCAATGCTTTTTTCCCTTTTTCATATGGGTGCTGAGTCATGATTCCACGTGAAATCTCACATCAGATATCCACAACATCTGCAGAGATGTTCCACTGTCCCACCTGTCCATTACATTCCAGTGTCTACAGATTGACATTCAGAGTGTTTCGTTTAGTTTTGTCAGAGGATTAAATATGCCATCATCCAGAGCCAGTTAGAGTAGGGAATCAGCTTTAGAGACCCACCCACACCATTTTTCAAACTGTGACTAAATGTGACTGTTGATATAGGCTTTACTTCTAGGCTTTAGTGTTTAAGTGGTTTTTAAGTTGTAAGAAAGTCTTTGGACAGCGAAGCCTGAAAAGCAATGTTCTGTCTGTGGTGTTGTTCTACACTGCGCAGTTAATGGAAACGGCGTGGCATGTTTGAGTAACTGATCCTATTTGATTTGTAGTTAATGTTTCTTTAAGTGTTAGCATGTTTGTATTGGCAGCATAGTTCTCAAATTTCTCTGAAAAGTGTTTTGAAACTGGGCCAAGGTTCTTTCAAAGCTGTCCACCTTTCTCCTTCCATGTTTATTCTGAAGCCTCTGAGATATGTGTGTGGGCGTAAGTGCATGCAGGGCTGAAAGAGAAGAACTGGTGAGTGTGTGAAGTGCCGGGTGACATCAAGGCAACGCTAATCTAATAAAGCTCTCCATGTTCTAATGCCTCGGCCTGCCCCCCGCTCTGATGAATAGAGCTCCATGAATGAACTATGCAATGATATATTGAATAAAAGCAGATGGGCTTACATTATTGATGTTGTGGAGTGTATGCTCTCCAACGTGGAGGTGAGCAGAGGCTACAATGAGCCGGAGCTGTAAGCAGTTCGATTCACCGGTACGTGTTTATACTGTTAGGAAACTCACAACAGGATCAGCAGTGAGAAGTGTACGGTACATGTGCACAACATCTACCCTCTTAGTTTGTGTTTCCACTACTGCTTTATATGTTAATTTACTGGCCACTTTATTGGAAACATCTACGTACCTAGTGCTTCCAACATACCAACATATAACAATTGGAGATACTTGCATTGTATTTCATTTCATTTGGTCACTTTATTGGAAACACCTACCTTGTACTTCATTTCACTGGCCACTATATTGGAAACTTCCTTTTAATATTCACTCACTGGCAGCTTTATTGGAAACACGCACCTTGTACTTCCACTGACTGGGCACTTTATTACACACACATCTGTTGGATATCAAATCACTGGCCACTTTATTGGAAACATCTACGTACCTAGTGCTTCCACTCACTGACTACCAACATATAACAATTGGAGATACTTGCATTTTATTTCAATTAATTGTGTCACTTTATTGGCAAACACCTATCTTGTTTCTGGCCACTATATTGGAAACCTCCTTTTTGATATCCACTCACTGGCAGCATTATTGGAAACACGCACCTTGTACTTCCACTTGTACTTGACTGAGCACTTTATTATACACACATCTGTTGTACTATCCTATCCTGTGCATCCACACACTGGCCACCTGATAACTTTAAATTAACAGAATCACCTGCCTTGTACTTCCACTTACTGGGCAACATATGTCACACCTCAAATCACTGGCCACTTTATTGTAAACACCTATCTTGTGCTTTGACTCACTGGCCATATCACTAAGGACCCTTTTTTATATATATTAATAAGTTGTGCACTCTCTTAACAGTTCTCAGAAGCTCCACGTGTTGAAGAATGGGGGCGAATGAACTGAGCTCATGCCTTATTGAATGTTAATATTGATTAGAATTGCCTCTAACAGTTCATTATTAATGCATCTCCACATCTGAGCTTCACAGTGCCTCTCAGCACTTTTACACCCCTATAGTGAAGTGCATTCGCAGCAGCGGAGGCTGAGGAGGGTTATTGTCTTCCTGGTGCGTGAAATCGGGAGTAGCAGCGGGCCTTTACACACCCGCACACAGTGTTTAAGCTTCTGTTTCTGGTTATCGTTTGTAATTGGCCGTAGTAATTGGCTGAAGCATCTGATTGGTCATGGTCAGTGGTTAATCACCTCCAAGGTCAGCCATCATATTTAGCCATCAATCACCATGCCTCTCTCTCGCTCTCTCTCTCTTGCTCTCTCTCTCGCTCTCTCTCTCTGTTCTTTCTCAGTAAATTGGCTAGTGCAATAGGCAACACTAAGCAATATAATAATAATAATAATAATAATAATAATAATAACCATTCAAATAAAAACAAATAGTTAAATAGTATTCATGAACTATGAATCAATATGTCAATCAATAACAATAATTCTCAGTTCTTTCTACATTCAACTGTTCATGTTATTTAACTTTAAAGGGCCCATGTGCTTTATTTTTATTTGTTTTGTTTTTTTAATTTTACAATAAATAGATACTTTAAGTGGCATGTAGTATGTATTATTATTATGTACTTATTATTATTATGATTATTATTATGATGATGATGATGATGATTATTATTATTATTGTTGTTGTTATTATGTTGTTGTTGTTGTTGTTGTTGTTGTTGTTGTAGTTGTTGTTGTTGTTTTGAATGACTTGATGCACGAGTCTATGAAGGGTTATGCAGTGTTATGGAGTGTTTATCCCTTAAAATTAAACATAAAAAAAATGATGATAAATTAAATATATGTATGTGTTTGTGTGTGTGTGTGTGTGTGTGTATTTAATTTATCATCAATAGTAGGAAAGGAAAATAAAGCTCTGCAACACAAAACCACCCTCAGGGTGGTCACTGACGGCTTTGTACAAACGTGTGTGTGTGTGTGCATGCGTGCGTGTACGTGTGCAAGTGCATATGTGTCCATGTCCGTGACCCTGCCTGCTTAGGGTCGAGGGTCAGCAGAAATTCATTCATTATTCACACGTGCTCTCTGACCTCTAGGGGTCAGGGCACAGTCTGCTTTGCTTTTAGCCCTTACATGCTCTCTCGCCTTTCTCTCTCTCTCTCTCTCTCTCTCTCTCTCATGTTCAGTCCCTCTCTCATTTTTTCTCTCTCTTCGTCTTCCTCTTTACCACACACTTTTCAGGCTGCCCTGAGAGAGCTGACCGGAGCAGGTGTTTGCAGGTGTGCTGTGTGTTCAGCTTCATGTGTAGTACAATAGCACTGACCGGGGTCATATACCTTAAAGAGCCTGTGTCCTTCATTTCCCTTGTATTGAATTTTTGCTTCCTTGAGATCCAGTCATAGCTCTTGTGTGCCAGTGTTGAGTCATAAAGCTGATGTGGAATTTCTCCAACACTAAGAAGCTCAGGTTTATGAAAGAGGCCAACACGCATGTTATTTTTTGTTTGCAAATGGCCTGGCTGTACATAAACCACATAACCTTTATAGACAAAAGTATTGGGACTCCTGCTCATTCCTTCTCAAATCAAGGGGATTAAAAATAGTGTATGCTGCTTTTGTTGGAGTAACTGCCTTTCTTCTAGATCTTGGAAGAGCATAGCTGTGAGGATCTGATTGCATTCAGCTGCATGAGTGTTAGTGATGTCATGATGTTGCATGATCACCACCCCACCTCATCCCCAACTCCCCAACCCCAAAAGTATTGGATGGAGCACCAACCATCATTCCAAAGAACACAGTTCTACTGCTCCACAGCTCGATGCTGGGGGCCTTACACCCCTCTAACCCACACCTGGCATTATGCATGCTGCTAATAGGTTTATGTTTATGTTTAGTCCACAATATGTAAATGGACTCTGTTCTGATTGGTTGCTCTGCAACTCATCTTGTTTATAAAGCAGACATTGGCTGAAACATGGCTGAGTGTGAATGGGCAGGGCTAAACTGCTTTAAGAAAGAAGATGGCTTTACGTTTTTATGACATCACAAAAATAGTGAATAGTGAACAGTAATGATTCTCTATAACTTTTTATTATTATTATTATTATTATTATTATTATTATTATTCATCCGAAAGTGGTTCCTCTATGGCACTGCTAAAAGAACCATTTGGAGGACCTTTGAAGGTGTATATGGACAGTTTGGACTGGGGTGTGAGTATAATGTACTACATTACACTACAGAATAAACTCTTATAGTCTAAGAAAGCAAGGAATATCTGGTTCTCCATGATACAGGCTCTTTAACACACAGTCGGCAAGACACACTTTGTGGTTCTCGTATGTTGGATGTTGTGTTGTCCACTGTCAGACTGAGCCAGACCGCAGAAAGCATAAGGTCAAGCTGGCCTTTGCTGGCCTTTGTGTTGTTTTTCCTATTGGGTTACACAGCAATATGTCAGATGGGCTTTTTTTTTGTTGTTGGTTAGGAGCAGATTCTGACTGGACTTGAGTGAAACGGTGTGGAGTCCACCAACTAAAAACTTTCCTGGACATCGTCCATGTTCATTCTGTCTGAAATTACTCTCTCAAAAAATGATTCCTGATGGCCATGATTCCTCGTGCTCAAAGCCCTTGAACCCCTTTGGACACTTCAGTGGGTCTTTGCCTGCTTAAAAGGCTCTTTGCAATGGTGGGAAACCTTTTGTAGATAATTTCATAGATAGTTTATAATAAAGCTTTTGAATTAGGCAAATTGACCTTTTGAATGAAGCTAATTTACATGATGTCCAAAAGTTTGTGGACACCCCTTCGAATGAATGCATTTGACCACTTTAATTTGCATCCACTGCGGATACACAGATGTGCAAATGTGCACACACAGCGCATCTAGTACCTGTGGGGATGTCTTGACAATAGAATAGGACTCTCTGGAGCAGATAAACATAAACTTATTGGCAACATGCCTAATGCAGGGTTGTAGGTTATGAAGAGGGGTATAAAGGCCCCCAGCACTGGAGAGCAGTGGAACAGTGTCCTCTGTAATGATGCTGCTCCATCTAATACTTTTGGGATGAGTTGGGTTGGTGATCATCCAACATCCTGACCTCACTAATACTCTTATCACTGAATGCAATTAAATTCTCATAGCAATGCTCCAAAATCTAGTAGAAAGCTTTCATCTCTGGACAGGAGAGTCAGTTACTCCAACAAAAGCAGGATAAACTCTGAATAAGCAGGTGTCCCAATACTTTTGTCCATCTAGTGTATCTTACGTATCACTCTCACACAACACTGCTAAAGGCAGTGTGACAAAAACAGCTTGTTTCATTCTTAAAAACTCTTGCAACAGTTAGAAGTGGGCATCAAGAGAGCGAAAATGGAAAAACAAGCATGGAGGACGTTTGGGCCCTTTAATGTCAAACAGTGTAAATGTGTTGCAGGTGCATGCCTGCGTCTGTGCTGGCTGAGATTGGGATTTTCAGCTCTAGATCCAGGCTGTGTGTGTGTGTTTTTTTTAGCTGTATATGCCTGCTTACATGCTGTGCTGTGCTGTGTTGAAGTGAGGTATATGAGCTCTAAAGGCCGAGCGATGTGCTGGGCTGTTTTTGAAGGGAGCCGTGGTGTTGAGGTCGGGGCTCAGTGCAGCGTGCGGTCAGTGGGAGGGCTCTATTGATCTGCGCTGGAGTGTGTGTCTGCCTTGCTCGCTCTCTACTGCCATGACAAATAGCCCAGCCTGCAAATTCAGAGCAGCAGGGTGGAGAGAGGCTGTCCTCAAGACTGATTAGACCAGGAGAGAGAAAAAGAGAGAGAGAGAGAGAGAGAGAGAGAGAGAGAGAGAGATGCTGAAAGAAAGGGAACGAGGAATAGAACGCTACTCTTTCAGTCCTACTATGTTGGCTCCTGAACTGAACTAACTGAACTGTCCAAAAGTATCCGGACAGGTGTTCAGTTGTGCATGCATAGCTTGTATAATCTCCATAGAAAAACAATGGGTGATAGAGAAGTGCCAGGCTTGGTCTAGAGGGGTATAACGCTCCCCAGCGCTGGCTTGTGGAAGCAGTGGAACTGTGTTCTCTGGAGTGATGGAGCTCTGTCCAATACCTTTGGGATGAATTGGAGTGCCACAGCTAAACGTCCAACATTGATACCTGACCTCTATAATGCTCTCATGGGGCTGAGTGCAATCAGATCCTTCTCACAGTGACATCTAATGTAAAGCCTTCCCAAAAGAGTAGAGGCTGTTACTTTAGCAAAGGGCGGTTAACTTCCTGTTAATACACTTGTTTTTAGCAGTAATGTTGGAGGAGCAGGTGTCCCCAAACTTTTGGACATACAGTAGCAAGTAGTGCAGATAATGATTAGTGTAGTTGACAGTTGGGCCACTTGTGCTTAGGTGAGCTTAGAGAACACATAGATACACATATGGACATATAGATATACATTTAAAACACATACACTAATGCGCCATAACATTAGTAATCGTAATCCAACAGTGGCATCTGTGAAGGGGTGGATATATAAGTGAACAGTCAGTTCTTGAAGGTGATATGTTAGAAGCAGAAAAAATGGGAAGCATAAGCATAATTGGACCCACTTTGACAGGAGCCAAATTGCCAGGACTAGACGACTGGGTCAGAACATCTCCAAAACATCTGGCAGATCCTGATCTTAGGGTGTTTCTGATATGCAGTGGACAGTACCTACCAAAAGACATCCAAGAAAGGACAACTGGTGAACTGGCGACAGGGTCATGCACCTAAGGCTCACTGAAGCATTCAATGGAGGCCCCACCTCACAACTTACAGGACTTAAGGGATCTGCTGCTAAGGTCTTGGTGGCAGATCCCACAGGACGCCTTCAGAGGTCTTGTTGAGTCCCTGCCTCGAATGTTCAGATCTGTTTTGGTGGCAGAAGGGGAACCTACTCAGTATTAGGCAGGCATATAACATCAGAGATGAAGTAATGATGACTAATCTAAACGTCTGTCAGCAATATCTACCTACTACTACAAACTATTCCAATAGCGTTATGCAACCATACATAAAATACTAAGACTTCAAGATAGCTCTTCCCACAGTCTCCTGAATGGCCACCAATCTACTTTTCTCTATTCACAGTCCTCCTCCTAATGTAGCTACATTTACTTTATTTGTAATGGAGGTGATCTAAGAAAGCCCAGTATTCAAAGACTTTTGTTTTGTTATTGTCAACAAACTCAATCTGAACAAGAAAATACATGGATAGGGATTATCATCATCATCATCAAGCACTGGCATTTCATCATCATATCATCATTTCTGACTTAGATGTTTCAACTCTGACTGAAAAACAATAATAAAAACCACAGTGTGAATGAGAAAAAAACATAGCGCATCCAACAAGAACAAAAATCTTATACATTTTTTATACAGCAATAAAAACATGGGAGCTCAGAAAAAGTGCTGATTGATTTTACACACTGATCTCTTTTACTATGTGGAGTATGAACGCACCTCTGGAGACAGATTTATACCAGTAAAAACAATTCAAACGCCAAATTTCCATTCCACTAACAGGGCGGCCACTACGAGGCCTGTGCAAAAAGGCTACTAATTTGGAAGATTTTTTTCCTTCCGTACCAATACAGTTATAATCAGTTGATTTTCAAGCAACCTTTGTTCTTCTTGGTGCACCTGGGCTTAAGGACAGCAGTGTCTGATCTGCGCTGACGTTTCTTTGTGTCTGTTTATTACGTTTGGCTAGCTGTGTTGATATTGAGGGTGTGTTATTGGTTTCTGGGGCGTATGCTCTTTTCTTAACCATGTTTGCCATTGATTGGTGTGAATGATTTTCATCTCGGATCCTCCACAAACTCCTCTCTTTTCTCTCTCCAGAGCGGTTTTGTCCTGCCAAAAGGGAACCGAGTCATGTCGAGCAGATTAAACAGGGCATTGAGACGTATACTTTTAAAAGGAGTTTAATAAGCTCTAAATCTAAAAGAACGTTTAATGGAGAGAAGCTATTTCTGACAGAGAAGGAGAAGAAGAAGGAACTTTATTGGTTTAGAGAGATTACACTGACACTGATATGATGGGGGAATGACATTAAGAATTCTATTCCTTATTCCAGGTTCAGCTTCAAATAGAACCCTTTTCTACTCCTTTCCGTCACCGCATGCAGACAGTTGAGCATGTGTGAGTGCAACTGTTGACAGATATTTGTTTAAGCTGGTCTGAAGGTCAAGGTGGTTGAAAAGCTGGTGATCTAGTCAAAATCATACCCCACACTGTTTAAAGAAAAGATCATTGAGGAACCTTTGGAGGTTTAAACTGCGGAGGAACCTTTAACGGTGCTTTGAGGAACATTCAAGGAACCTTTTTCTTGACGTTTCTGAAGGCACCTTAAGAGGTTCCTCCACAGTTTAAAAAAAAAAATCCTAAAGGCTCTCATACTTTTAACAGTGTATGCTGGTAAGATCCAGCATAGCATGGCAATGCTTGTGTTCTGGTGGATTAAGGCATTCCCTTGATTTTCTCATAGTCAGAATTGCTGCTGTATCAGAATCTAAAGGCCTCATCACTATAAGGTGGCCACTTGTCAGACCTTTTGGTTCGACACAAGCTCTGTCCTAAAAGATGCCCTTCTGCTGGACCTTATGATATGTCCGAGTCCCCCTTTTACCCTGGCTTGATTTTATTGACTTCCTGGCCCGCCATCAGGATTCTGAGCACATCCTTCATATTTCAGTGTGGAGCTAATCTCCCATCACTGCCCCCAAAACCACATCAGGACATTACATGCCTCTAAAGCACCTCACCTTATAGGGCAGTTTCTCCGGGAGTGGACACGCCACCTTCCCCCATCTCGCTCTCCCTTCCTCCCTCCCTCTCTCTCTCTCTCTCTCTTTCTCTCTCTCTTTATTTCATTCCATTTGTCTCTCTTTCTTTCTGTCTGTCTTCCGCATTCTGCTTCTTTCTCTCTCGTCCTCTCCATCTGCTTCTCTTGTTGCCTCCTGCCTGTTCTTTTCCACTCTTCTGCTCTCTCTCTCTTCCTCTCCCTCTCCCTCTCCCCTGCTGTTCTCAGTGCTAAATTGAGACTTAACTTGATTGTTTTGAACCTTTCTATAAATGGGCCTCTAGGAGAGACAGGGAGAGAGTGAGGGAGAGAGAGGGAGAGAGAGAGAGAGAGAGAGAGAGAGAGACAGAAGGAAAGGGAGGTGAGAGTGTTCTGTCTTGTCTTTTAGAGGGACTGGATACTTCCAACCACCACTGTCATGACCTGACAGGGATCTCAGACTTAGGCCCAAACTTTTAGTTTTGAGGTTGGTTCACGTTTTGTGATATACACTGAGGTGGAGCTACAGTCTCTCATTAGGGTGAATATTAATAACACTCTAAATGTAGGTATTGTGATATACACTGAGGTGGAGCTACAGTCTCTCATTAGGGTGAATATTAATAACACTCTAAATGTAGGTATTGTGATATACACTGAGGTGGAGCTACAGTCTCTCATTAGGGTGAATATTAATAACACTCTAAATGTAGGTATTGTGATATACACTGAGGTGGAGCTACAGTCTCTCATTAGGGTGAATATTAATAACACTCTAAATGTAGGTATTGTGATATACACTGAGGTGGAGCTGCTGTCTCTCATCAGAGGTGAATATTAATAACACTCTAAATGTAGGCATTGTGATATACACTGAGGTGGAGCTGCTGTCTCTCATTAGGGTGAATATTAATAACACTCTAAATGTAGGTATTGAGATTTACACTGAGGTGGGGCTACAGTCTCTCATTAGGGTTGAATATTAATAACACTCTAAATGTAGGTATTGTGATATACACTGAGGTGGAGCTACAGTCTCTCATTAGGGTGAATATTAATAACACTCTAAATGTAGGTATTGTGATATACACTGAGGTGGGGCTACAGTCTCTCATTAGGGTTGAATATTAATAACACTCTAAATGTAGGTATTGTGATATACACTGAGGAGGAGCTACAGTCTCTCATTATGGTTGAATATTAATGACACTCTAAATGTAGGTATTGTGATATACACTGAGGTCATAATAAAAGGAGGCATCATTTTGGACCCTTGCTGGCCTCAGCAAAGGTGGCCTTGACTACAACATCACTCTCGTGTGGATGAGTGTGTGAATGTCTTCATGGGCTGGCTGAAAGAGAGACAGCTTGGCTTGAGGTTAGAGTCTGGGTCTCTCCTTCGCCTGAAGTCAATCACTCAGACAGTTAGGTGTTGAAGGTGTGTTTTGTCCACCAGGCTGCAGAGCCCTCTGCCCTCAGGCGCTGTCAGGCGTTCAGATTTGGAGAATCAAAGCGCAGGCCAGGGGGGCCAGGGCCATCTTCAAAAGCCCAGAATGGGAGCTTGCGTCTAGGCAGGTGCGCTGCAAGGCCCCTCGGTCCTGGCCTAGGACCTTTGACCTATGCGCTGTTCACTACTCGCTGGATCCCATTCGGCCCCATGCAAGTTTTATGAGCAGCTTTCACCTGACATGATGATGCACCTAGAGAGACCTGCCTTTCTCTCTGTCTGTGTGTGTGTGTGGGTGTGTGTGTGTGTATGTATATACATTTTTAGCTGTGCAAAGCACTCCAGACCGAGCAGACCACAACAAAAGCCCCTCAGTCAAGCTGTTTCACTGTGTGTCAGTTCATT
The DNA here is from genome assembly GCF_030463535.1 of Salminus brasiliensis. Lineage (NCBI taxonomy): Eukaryota > Metazoa > Chordata > Actinopteri > Characiformes > Bryconidae > Salminus > Salminus brasiliensis. The sequence continues at coordinate 29,977,028 of NC_132890.1, read as the reverse complement.
TTTGGCTGCTAGGAGTATCCTAAAGCATTCTGCAGTACTTGTAAATGTACAAGTCGGATAAACCTAAGAAGAATACAAGCATCAGTATGTTGATGTATGCCTGACCACTCTTAGCACTGCCCATTCCACTTTGAGACATGCTTTTTCCATTGGGGGCCGAGGAGTCAAAAGAACTGAATTAGAAAGTTTAGAGGGGTTTAGAGGTTAACTTCAGCTTAAACTACAGAGTTGTCCATATGTTGCTTATAAAGTTATGTCCATTCAAATAATGCATCGAAATCCATAATTAATGAATGATGTCTTTGTGCAGTATTTCAGCAGAGGTGTGTGATGCAGGCTTGCAGTGTGTAGATGTTACTGTGTGTTAGCGGAGACCCAGTGTGTTTGTGTTCACTGCGAGTGTGTGATTGGCCTATAGCCGAGTACAAACAAAGCTTCAGTCCACACACACACATAAACACACACACACACAGCCCTACTGCTGTCTGCTCGGAATTGGTGTTTTGGTTGCCATGGTGATGTCGTATTTCTCCCAGAATTGCTCATATTGATCCTTGGACAGGCGTGAACGACCCAGCAAGTGTGAGAAAGAGAAGAACTGTGTGTGTGTGTGTGTGTGTGTGTGTATGTGAAAGAGAGAGAGAAAGATAGAGACACATATAGAAAGGTATATGTATGTGTAATACTGTATATGAAAAAAAATGCTTATATATAAATATGCATATCCTTTCACACTCACATAACACCTTCTCTTGTACTGTCTCAGCCATACACACACTCAAACACAAGCAGACACACACACAGACACAGACACACACAAGGTGGCCTTGCAGCAGTGTGTTAGTGGGTTGTCATGTTGAATATGTGGGCTGTGTTCTGACACCGCTGTCATTCCTGCAGTCTTTTCTGCTCCTTTCACACACTCGACAGCCTCAGCTTGCTCACAGCATGAATAATTTAACACACACACATACACACTTGTGTGTGTACGTACGGCCTGACTGAACGGTGGCATTTTTCTGAAAGGGGTTTAGACTTTCGCACCTGCGCTGTGTAAATGTAGAGGTCAGGGCTACTTCAAATATCTTAGGAGTTAAAAACGCACAGATTTTTTAAAAAGGAATTTCACATTTCTAATCTTCTGCCTAATTCAGCGGCTGGGAAGGAAACAGTCACTGAACGTGGGGTTTGGTGTGACATTTGGGAAATTAGGCTGCACTATACAAATGTAGTTCCTTGAAGAACATGCAGGTTCCTCCAAGACCTCAAACATTCCTCAGTGCTCTTAAAGGTGCCTGTAAGAACGTTTGGGACTCCTCAATATGAAAACTGGTTCCTCAAAGAGCCCATTCAGATTAGGGTTCCTAGAGGATCTTTAGGCTACTATATTTGGATCTAACTGTGATTACCTTTGAATGTGAATTCATTTAAATAAACTTTAGCTCTTTGCAAAGGCTGCCGTCCTTGGAGGAATGGGATCCTCTGAGATCGTTTTCCTGAAGGTTCCTTTAAAATACCTTAAAAGGTTCCTCCACATTTTCAAATTAAAGAGCCTCCAAATGTTCCTCAAGGATCTTGTCCTTTTAACAGTGTTTATCCCTTCACAATGAATGGACTAAACATATGCAAAATAGGTAAAATATACATAAATAAAAACCCCTAAAAAAATTCTAAAACTCTAAAACTCTAAAAAATAAAAAATCTCGAGACATTAAACTCTTACCACAATGAACATTGTGGCTCAGTCAGTTTGTCTAAAATTCTACTGATTCATTTCTTCTACTTCTAGTTCAAATAACCAATCAAATAGAAAAAAAATATAATTTAAAAAAGTTTTCCTGAATTATACTTTCACTAGTTAAATAAATGGAATTTTAAGAGGTTTAAAAGCTTTCTACAGTTTTTAAATCATTCAAGGTTAAAACATCTTGTCCACCTGTTATATTAAGATTTTTGTGGCATGGACAAAAGTATTGGGACACCTGCCCATTCATTGTTTATTCCCAAATCAAGGGTATTAAAAAGAGTTGATCCTGCTTTTGTTGGAGTAACTGTATCTACTGTCCATGGAGTGTAGGCTTTCTACTAGCATTATAGCATTGCTGTAAGGATTTGATTGCATTCAGCGACAAGAGCGAAAGTGAAGGATGTGATCACCATCTCACCTCATCCCAGACTCCCCACCTCATCCCAAAAGTACTGGATGAAACATCATCTATCATTCCAGAGAACACAGTTCCTCTGCTCCACTGCTCAATGCTGGGGGGCTTTATACCCCTCTAGCCCACATCTGGCATTAGGCCATTGGGCAGAGTGCCAACAGGTTCAGGTTTATCTGCTCCAGAGAGTCCTATTCCTTTGGCAGTAGTTCTCTAAAGAGACTAGAAAAACTGTGTCAGCAACGGGTGGACATCTAGCTTATCTTGTATAGCACTTTGATAAGAATTATTGATGCATCATAGTTTCAGAGTGGAGAGAAAAAAGTTCAGTTAGTTTCAGAGTGGACAGAGAGGAAAGTGTCAGTTGTAAAGTTTACACCCATTAGTGTCTCTACAAGCACATTAGTAAAGGAATGATTGAAATCTGGGGAAAAGCAAGTGCCCCCTTGATCCTGATTACACAAGATGTAATTATAATTTCATTACATTAAATTACTTAAGTAACTGTGTAATTACATCTACATAGCATTACAAAATGACAATGCGAACGTCTAAGGGTTCAATTGGCCTTGATAACCGCATGCCTGGATCTGAAGGCCGACCTCCCTCCATGCAGGAGAAACGCCTTATACATCTTTTGGTTTTTGCCCTTTGCGCCGCAGAGAGGCCAGCAACTTGTCTGGCTTCAGGTCAGCGCCCGCGGCCCTGCCGTTTCCTCTGCAGATCCGCCTGACAGAAACACAGATCTGATTAGCATGCAGTCAGCGCTGGCTAAAGCAGCTCTGTCTGTCAAGAGAAACCCCCTCAATCACCAAAAAAAACCCTACCCCATTTCGCAAGGGTCCAGGCTCGGAGAAGGCGGCCAGCGAGCAACAACATGGTGCTAACTCCAGCCTCCAGGGCTAACACAACCCAGTAATCTCACCACTTCAATCAGACGCGGAGAGAAAGCGGCTAACACACACGCCTTGTAGTCGGAACCTTCCCTAGTGGCTCACAGGCCGCCAAAGGGGGGATTACAGCCGACACAGAGTGGCTTCTCCATATTTATCCTTTCTTTATTTATCTCTCTTTAATTCTTTGTTCGGGCCGAGGTGCTTTTCGACTTGACGCCAGACAAGCCCCACTGTGCACCTACTCCGGCGTCTTATGTGTGTATGTGTGTCTGTGTGTGTGTCTATGTATGTGTGTGTATGTGTTTCTTCCTTTCTCCTGTTTTTTGTTCCCTCTTTCTTTAGATCAAGGTTGCAGGCTCTCCATTTGAACGCGCTGTGTTTCAAGTCGGTCCAGTTGCTTTAAAAAACGGCGCTCTCCGGCCGAACGGGCGGCTAACCTTGACACAAAATCAATAGAAGGCAAACTCTTTGAAGAATCACAAATGTAATAAGTGCTGGTGCTCTCCGATCTGGGGCCGGGCTCGAGCCACTGCACTGTGTTTTGTGATATATCCAAAAAAGAACGGCCTACAACATACATGCCAAGACAAACACACACACATGTGCACACACACACACACAGGGGCTAAGGTGGACCAGTGTACTCATAACAGCGCTAGACCCTCCCTTAAATATAGTCAACTGCAAGAAATAACAGCACTGTGCTGGGGACGTGTGTTGATGTTGAAACGGGCTTCCCCTTAGATCTAGTGTAAATATTACGAGAAAGGTACACAAAATATTAGAATATTATTAACTAATATTAATCTTAAATATGTTTCAATAATCAGATTTACATACTGCCTTTGAAACTGCTCTCCAAGGTGGAGATTTTTGAAAGCTCTGAGCTTCATAAAAACACTGACATCACAACGCATGCATGTTTTTATCTGAATCTCAAATACCTCCTTACTCCCTATACAGTGAAGACAGCACTAGATTTCATATGCAATGAAAAACACATATCTCCATTTTTGTCTGTTTTTGGTTTTAAACCAACCTTGTAGCTGCTCTGAACACTTATACATCTGGATGAATGGACCAATTGAAATGCTCTAAATTACTTGGAATAAACTCTTATTTTACATTGACCTCCATTCATTTTTGACCTCTCCTATGAAGTCATTATTTTGAGCCTTAGTATGAATAAATGTGAATACTGTTCTATTACAAATATAAGCTCCCCGGACATAACATTAGTCATCTTGCATGTTTAAAGTGGAGGTAATTTTAGACTCCTGCAGATGGTGTTGCACAGGCCACAATGTGAAGGAAGTAGCTGAATCTGCAGGTGTATGGAAGCGTACGGTCATACTGGTCTACCAGCAGTGGCAGAAATCCCAGTCTACAGGAAATTCTCATCAGAATTGTGGCCGAAAGACAAAACTGACGAACAGGGACCGCTGGTGGGTTTCACAGCTTGTGAATAAAAATCGCTTCATTTCCAGGCAAGAACTGCTTCTAGAAGTCAATGCAGGTCCTTGGTCCTTCACCACCCATTTCTAAAAGAACACTCCTGGAGACCATCAACATATGGAGCAGAGTGGCATGCAAGAGGACTTTGCTCAGAATGAAGAGAATGAGGAGAATTTGCTGTGGACTGGGATTTTTGCCACTGCTGGTAGACCCGTATGACCGTACACTTCCATACACCTGCAGATTCGCCTACTTCCTTCACACTGTAACTTTTGGCACACCCAAATGCAATCACTCCTTTTTGCCACCTCCTCTTAACCTATAAGTCTTGTTAAACCGTACAGGTATTTCTAGCCTGATCAGCCGTGTGCAGCGCCATCTGCTGGAGCTTAAAGTTTAAGATAAACCTTATGATGCCGCTTTTGAATTTAGGATCCCTAGTTTTGTGACTTGCATAGCATAGTCTGTTTTTAAACTCTGCTCTCTTCCACTGTCCAGGTGTGAGGCTCTTGGCATGGTACTTGCTGAAAGTGAGAAACAGGAGGAAACCAGGTCAGCAAGATCAGCTCAGCTGTGCCCGCCGCCCACAATTCAATCAAATATTCATCTCATTGGAAAGTCCAACTTCAAAGATGGGATTTTTACTTTTTTACATTTCACTGGACTGCATAGCTCACACCACGGGCCTTTTTAGGTCATTCCTCACCTATAATTAAATATGTTTAATTGAAACATTGTTTCACTTGAACTGCTCCTTATTCACTTTCACTCCAAACATTTGTGAGATTTGTCTCTATTTTATTATCATCAACATTACATATAAAACCCAGAAGACACATGAAGATTCACTGGTGGTTTTGAACAAACAAAATTGCTATATTTGCGTTGTAGTCATGGGGACCCCTTGTTCCCTTCACCACCACTGTGGACAGATCTGATTCGGTAAGTTCCTCTACGAGGATCCATTTCACACCAAACCCATTCTGAAGTATGCAGAGAAATGTGAGATACTGGTGAAATTCCCCTTTAAATGTAGCACTCAATCTGTAGAAGCAGTATTATTACAGAATATGTATAAGAATAAGAATTAGTATAACAGTGTAATTTAAGTATTATAAATGAAAGTATTATGATGTTCATAATTACATTGTTATGGTTTATTATTAAATGATATTTTGTACACAATGTTTTTAACAATATAAACCTTATGGGTACAGTGGATCTGGAAAATATTCGAAGCTGCTCTTTTTTCCATGCTTCTGCACACTGATAAAACACTGAAAAATGTCTACGTTTTAAACATATGTATATTTACTGACTCATTGTTTTATGGCTTTTTATTTATCTGTCAACTGTCAACAAGCTTTGCTAAGTAACAAGTGTCACGGAGAACACTTTAGAACACTTAGCATTAAAAATGCTAAGAATAATTATTAATACTTTAATTTATAATATGTAAATTAAAGTATGTCATCATGATTTTAATAATTACATTGTTCACATTATTATTAATTGACTATTTAGCTTAGTGTTTAATATGTATAAACATGAATTTTATTAGGATTATAAAATGAAAAGGGTTGCAATTGTTCTCTTTGTTGTGGGTTTTTCTGACAGAATGCTCCGTCACATTTCAACATCAGACACTGCTGTTACTGTGCTTTGTCTCATAAAACAAGTAACACAGTTCTGCTCAGTGATGCAGAACGAAAAGTGAAAGGAGTAACAAAGTGAAAGTACTTTTAGATAAGTCACTATTGTTGATGCCAGTTGATTGGTGCCAAGTTTTTGTAACCACATGAAGAATGCAGGTCTGTTCCAACAATCAACAGAACATTCATCAAGACAACTCTCATGCATTCTGAACTGTCTGCGCTTTTAAAACAACAATCCATTGATCATACATGTGAAATAAAAGTAAGATAAATATAAAATCACATAACAACTACACTTTTACACACTAGACATCATGTTTGGTAGTAAATAGGCTATGACATGAAGTAGTCTACACTGTAAAAAGTGGTTCCTCTGTTCTTAAAAACTTATTTGAATACTTTGAAATATCAAATAATAGTACATTCAGTATTTATTTATTTGAGTTGAATAAAACTAGTTCAATTCCTTGCTACAACATGAATGTATCATTTTATGTTGAATAGTCAAACCATACACAATTTGCACTGTTGCATTATTATACAACATTCTATATATGTTTGTTATGCAAGTAAAGTTCTATAACAAAATGTAAAACTAAGTTCATGTTTTTGAATGATACATTTTTTTACACAATGTTGACACCAACATAAACCTTATGGGTACAGTGGATCTGGAAAATATTCTGAGCTGATTCTTTTCCACACTTCTGCACACTGGTAAAACACTGAAAACTGTCTACGATTGTAAAAAAATATATTTATTTGTTCATCTAATTTCCCTTTGACCTGTTTGTGTAAACTGACTCATTGTTTTATGGCTATCTGTCAATGATGATAGCTTTGCTAAGTAACGAGTGTCATGGTGAACTCGGACATGTCTAGTCTACATTAGCTATGACTCCTCATATTGTAAAAGAATAAAGATCCTCTATCATTTTATTAAATTTGTTCTATTTCATTTTGGATCTGACATTAAAAATGCTTGAAAAATTGTTATCATACGAGAAATTAATTTTTAAATATATAAAACTTGATGAAACTCAAAAAAAAAAATGATGATTCATCTGGATGTAGCCATTTATCCTGGTAAGGCTTCTAAAATAACTAAGGGTTGCATATTAAATCAAAACTAAAACAGAACATATCTTTCAGTTCATTTCAGCTCAGTCTGTCACCCTCACTGCCAACAAGGAGTGAAGGAATATGTACCTTTGTGCTTTGTAATAGAATGCCAAAGTTTTTTAATATGTCATTGTCAAAAAAAAATGATAATATAAATATGATAAGAAATATTGTTCAGCATTTCTTACCCGCGTTGTGGAGCCAAGTAAAATGAAGAAACAGTTAAAGTTAATTTAAAAGGAATGGGGAAAGACATTCATGCACTGTTTCGTGTAAGGAAGCAGGGCGACTTCTTCAGCGTGCTGGAATGTGTGCTTACCCTGACAGATGGTGGAAATGCAAAGCAACACGTTTTACATATTATATAGCCCACTTTTTGCAAAAACACAGAATCTACAAGCTGTTTAGTAAATCAAATCACATCACATTACACAGGTGTAAAGGTGAGTGAAAAACTTGGGTGCATGGACCCTCATGGTAGTAGATACACAAGACACATTTTTATTAACTTTACATTTTCAATTCCATTTAATGACAAATTACAATCATGTTTGTATTTTTTATTGTATATTATTATATCCTTCACCACTTTTATGCAAAAACATTTGAATCTGGTCATAAAGATTTTGTCTAAATTCCCTGATGATTTTCCTGATGAATTGTAGGGATGGGCAATGACAATATTTTAACAAACCTTGATAAATTTTAGTATTGTGCATGAAAACACAATAAGCTTTTATAAGTATATTGCTGATATTGCCAGTACTTAAGGAATACTGACCAACTGCCCATTTTAATACAGAGAGTGTAATTAGCCCTGTGTATTGGATGGAATAGGAATAAATAAATAAAAACACTGTACAAAGTATGGGAAAGAATTGGTGATTTATGTCTGCATGGCAAAAAAAATCATGTTAAGTATTGTGTATTGTGAAAATATCTCTAAATATCATAACGTAACATTTTACCACATCGCCCTGGCCTTAGATGAATGGACCAAAAACACGGATTTCCGCAGAAGTTAAAAAGTTTTTTTTCTACTTGTGTAAAAAATGTTTCCCTTTTTTGGGGATACAAGGTTTTTGAATGAATAGGCATAGGCTCGTCTAAACAACTGTCTAAGAATCAAAAAAGGAAGTAATCAATGTCCACAAGGCGAAGTAGACGGCCTTAAGGACGTGGCCAAGCATTTCAGAGCTTGTGGTCTCTAAACACGGAATGTTATAAAGAAATGGCAGTTTGGGGGTCTGTGCAGGTCAAGATGATTCCTGAAAGACCTTCAAACTGCTTGAATGCTGGTAACACTAGCATATAAAAACCCTGTTATGACCGCCAGGAACCTGCATAAAAGCTCAGCTAAGTCAAGAGGGTGGTGCACTGTTCCACTGTGCAGCGCTGCTTGCACAAACAATCTTTTTTGGAATTTGCTGGTGTTAAATCAACACTGTTAGAGTTCAGTTAACACTGGGAGTCATGTCTGGAGCAGGAACATTTGGAGAAAAAGAGAAGAAAAGGAACTGCATGTTCATAAAACAAAAACACCTTGCCAACTGTAAAGCATGAGGGTGGGGCCATCTTGCTCTGGGGTTGTGTTTCCACCAGTGGCAACACGAACTGAAGATTTTGGAATATACTCACGGAGAGCATCAGCAAAGAGAAGTGGGAAAGCATTCAACAACATAAGATATGTCATTTCTGCCAAAGGGGTGGTTAATACTGGCTCTGGAACACTCTAACCCAAACTTTGGCACAGACCTTATTTTAAGTTGGATAAAAAGACAGTATAACTTCTTTAAAAAATATAGCAGTAAATAACCAATTTGCATAAGACTTCCATAACATACATATAATCAAAAACTTCATTCTCAATTCATGCTCAAAGGCCTAAAATGATCGCTAAAATAATGTGGCCAAAATTCCTCCATGTTGAAGTGAGACACTAACTAACAACACAAGGTGTTTGGTTGCAGTTATTGCTAAGTTTATTATACACTAAGAGTGTTTTATAAACTGAATACTGAATACAAGGGGTAATTTTGGTTTTCGGGGTTTCTGGGTTTGTTACACAGGGGGGGGGGGATTCGGTGTTGATATTTTTTTTGTAGCATTTTCTTCTTGCAATATGGAGTATGTAGTCTTTAATGGTCATATATAGCGTGGCGGTGAGGAGGCGGGGGAATAACGATGTAATAGCTGTCTAAGACTTTTGCACAGCACTGCTTTAACCCCGTAAACAGTCTACTGGCCCATCGGTGGGCCAAAAACTTCAGTTACCAAAGAACTGCCCGACCAGTCTGTATAGAAGTCTCTGTAGTTACTGAGTAATATGCCTTAGTGTGTAATAAACCTTGCTGCATTAACAGGATAATATGTGTATAAAATATGTATATGATATGTATTGAAGTATTTTTTTGAGTTTCATTAAAGCAGTTATTTTGCTTGTTACCACATGCCGTAACTTTTTAGTGTATAGACAACATTTATTTAAGCTTAGATACATCTATACATGATGTACAACTGAAAGCAAAAGCAAACACTGTAGTTGCTTCACTGTGTAATAAACCCAAACTTGTCAATCCAGTTTATGGAGGAGGTTCCACATTTTTGTGTCAAATCTGAGAATATAAAAGGGTGTTAAAAAGTGGGAAAGGAGACTGCAGAGCCAAAATCTGGTGACATCCCACAAAGAAGAGGAGAAAAAACGCTGATCCACTTTATCAGAGATCTACCACAAGAGCAAGGTGAGTGTTCTGGATGTCTAATATTAAAAATAAAGGCAAATATCTGGTCAATAAACTGGCCTTTAAATCTGAGGCTAAGGCTAACATCTTTACATGTTAAAGTGTCTACAATGTAGACAAAGATCAAATGTCCTTTTGTGAAATGCATTGGGCATAAGCTGTAATAAATTATAATAAGTAATCCTTTATAGATCAGGCAGTGCTTATGCATGCCTTACAACGTCCTTATGTAGGTACACTGGAGAAATTGCTGTATAACAACAAACATTTTCAACCGTATTTTCCTATAATTCATAAAAATGAAATGTTTCTCTGTTGTAAAATTAATTTTTTTGCTGCAAATTAAAAGACGATTTTAACAGTATTATCCTGTTGTTCTAAAAACTCTGTGTATGGAACGGGTGGCAATTCCTTATGTTCAAGTTCTTGATTTTCATCCTCATAACAAACTGGCTAATTCAACACTAATCATAGTTCTCTCAGTTTGGATTTACTCTCAGGCAGCGAAGAAATGGTCTTAACCTTGCTAAAATATGTATTGTACTATAATAGTTTTTAATTATGGTATTTTTATGTATTTTACTGTAAGAAACTGTAAATTATAACACAGTGCAGCCTCTGTCAAATAACGGTAAACAACTAGAAACCATGCTGCCAGTATTTACCGTAATTGTACTGGGCTATTTTGTTTTTACAGTGTAGCCTTCAAATTACATATAAGCACTGTGGTTCTGAATAGATATTTTATTTTATATTATATTTAAATGGACATCTTTTACACTTCTAACAACAACTTAAGTGGCTTGGTTTTTTTCCTCCTTATAAATGCATAATTTTTTATGTCAAATATTTGAATATTGTTCACATGATGTGTATCCTCATGTTTCTAACTTGACCTTTATTTATCCATCTGCATATCTTTGTACTATTTATTGAATGCAGATGATTGCTGTGTTGGTGTTGCTGATGACACAGTTGGTGTCCAGTGCCATGGTGAAGCCTGAGACCCGTCTCCAACCATCTGTGGAGGCGGTCCTCCCAGGAGTACAGTGGTGCAACTACAAGTACTACTGTCCATCCTGCACCTCCTGCTGCCGGAGGAGCGACGGAACCTTCGGCTGCTGTGGAAACGACATGGTGAAATTCTGTCTTCACTGCTTGTTCGCTTTTGTTTAATCTGTTTTTAATTCAGAGCATAAAAGGTTGTATATGATATTGGAAAAAGAGTTCTTAAACAAATGAAAATAATAGTGGAACCATTTTTGTTTTTTTAACTCATAAGGTTAACCCTACTTCATAAAAAGTTTAACTTAAGAACCAGCACTTTAGATGGCATCATTGTACTTGAGGAATGGAGGGAATTATTTAAACATCTATGGTGGTTCTTTGAGTTGTTAGAGTTCAACAGTGCTCAACGGTTCTTGTTAAGAAAGAACATCCATTCCTGAAAAGGCATTTGATTGTACACACACAGCTTGTAAAATCTAAATAGAGAAAATCTTCAATGCCATGTTTCAGCTGGATGGGTTTAAAGCCCCTCAGCATTGGGTTGTTGAGCAATAAAATTCTGCATTCTCATGATGCTCCATCCAGTATCTTTGGATTGGTGTTTTATATTCATAACTAACATCTGGATTCATCTGGAGACATGGATACATTTACAGTACAACAAACATGCCTCTGGGACTTGAAGGACTTGAAGGTTTGGTGAAGTTCTGGTAGGACATCCAACAAAACCTCTAGGCCCGAATGCCATCCAATACAATTGCTTTATTTGAGCTGGCTTGTGAAAAGGGCTATAAATTTACATGCCTTTGTCTTTTGACGTCTTGTTCAGGTCTGCTGTCCTGATGGTTGGCACTGCTGTCCGTATGGCTCCCGCTGCGATGCCACGTCCACTCGTTGTCAGTATGGTGGATCTGGAGGCCTGAGCCTTCCGTCATCCCCTCAGCAGGCTGCTGCCATGATTGACACAACTAAGTTACAGGTTAGCGAGAAATCACAACAACTGACTGATTGTACACCAATCAGCCATATAGGTGGGTAGTTGGTAAGGTGTCTAAATTGGGTGTCTAGACTGCATATATTTCTGATTGGAGTAGTTTTCTCATACTTATGATGTCTTTACTGTTATCCTAAAATCTGGAAAATAGGAAAAGTAAAGAAAAACTTTCTGATCAATAAATTCGATCAAACTTTTGATTGGAGTACTTGCAGAGGGAAGAGGGAAAAGATCCTAACAGCCAAACAATGGGATTGTAAATGACCATGTGAGGATATTTCCTTGACATATGCTTTATCTTTTCTTTTTTTTAACTAAAATGTCAGGTGTTTCCAAAAGAACCAGATTCCCCACCATCTGCTCTGGAACCTACTGGACCCTCAGTGCAGTGGTGTGACTTCACAACCTACTGTCCAGACTGTACCACCTGCTGCAGGAACAAGGCCGGGACCTGGAGCTGCTGCGTCTTTACTGGCGTAAGTCTTCTATATTTACATCTCAAATATCTTTCTGCTCTGTAAAAAAAAACATCAGTCAGGTAAAGTGTGTTTTCACACCTGCACTTTTTGGTCCGTTCAAATCAGACTCTGGTTCGTTTTTACCTTTGGTGTGTGATTTGTTTGGGCAGGTGTAAATACAATAATAGGCTGCAGCTTTTCAAGTGTTCAAACTAATGACCTTCTGATGATCAGGTGTGCCACTTTAGAGCTGTGAACCAGTGTGTCCATCGAAAAGAATTTACTCAGAACAGTGTTTTGTTTTATATGGTGCAAGTTCACAGCAGTAGGGTGGCACAACTGTCGACAGGAGGTCATAGGTTCAAAGCCTGGCGTTGCCTAAGCGCTCTATGGCCACTCAATCTGTGCTAGGGGACGTTTGAACCTGCAGTTTGAAATGAGCAATGAATACATTGAGAAGGAGAAATAAGTACATTTATTATATATTTTAATTTATTAAGTGTCCAGATCAGAAGGTTCTGGGTTTAAATACCACCTGACTTGCTATGCAAAAATGGGTCATGCATTAAGGGATGTAACCGAACACATTTAGGAAAGGATTACTGTACTGTGAAATGAGTAGTATGTTATCAGTGTGAATAAGAATGAAAGCCAGTTCCTTTGTCCTGCAGGGCCAATGCTGCGCAGATGGAGTGCACTGCTGTGCCTACGGCTACAGGTGCGATTCCACATCCAATCGCTGTGTGGTGGGTGGAATGAGCCTTCCTTCGTCTCCCCAGCGTCCAGCTATTGTTGCCAACCACTCCATGCTACGTGACACTGAGGTAGGGCTGTCAAACAGTGTGCCAATCAATGACACATGCTTGTAAGTACAGGTGGGATCCTGGTGTGGAACTGCTAATAAAGAAAGGACACAGGCATGTAGGCTTCAGTTGGTTTGATCAAAACCCAAAGAAGAGCAGTTTTCAATATGTATTAACGTAAATAAATAATTATAGTAAGTTTCATATTATATATTATATTTTTTAAAGTAAACATTTGAATTGCATTGGCTCTGATGATGCATGATTTCAGGAAGCGAAGAAACACACTGACTCAGACGAATCTACTCCAAGAGTCCCAGTGCAACAGGCTCTAGAGACTGATCTGATGGTTGCTGAAATTGTTCGCTGTGATGCCCGCTATGGCTGCCCATCTGGAAGCACCTGCTGCAAAACACTGAATGGTGATTGGGGCTGCTGTCCTTATAGTGAGGTAATTACTGTTAAAGACTCATTCACCCAATGATTTATAATTTCATAAAATACTATAAAATATCACCACCCATTGTTTGGGGACTACTATAAAGCTTGTATGCAAGTTTTATCATTATAAGAGTGAGGAATTGAAGTGGGGGCCCAAATACGGCACCTAAGAGTTTAAAGAGGTTTATTGTATGAGCTCATTTTTGGTAAAAGAGCACTAATATAGGAACAGAACCTAGTGGCCTTAATGATGTAGTGTAGGTGGCAAAGCCTGATTTGAAATCACTGTTCTTATTTGAAAACACTTGATAAATATGGGATCCGTGCTTATTTCCTGACAATGATTCTCCTCTCATACAGTACGTTTTACAAGGAACACAAATTGCTCACCTCATTGCAATTAATATTCTTTAGTTAGTGGATGTTTAGTTACTTAAATTGGGTTTAATAAACAACAATAATCACTTACAGATTCCAGCTGTGCTCTGAATAAGCTTCCATGTACACTCAGGAAAAATACAGTGCATCCAACAAGGAAAAAAGCCTCACAGATAATAAACATTGCAGCTCATAGGACGTGCTGACTCTGCACACTTTGATCATTTTACCATGTGCAGGAACAGGGTCAAGCATTCCAAAACTGATACTGTTGAGTCACAAGCTTCACAACCTTGTCTATCATAGTTACTCCACTGTGGAGCATAGAGTCAGTGACATGATATTTGTTTTCTGAAGGGTCAGTGCTGTGAGGATGGAAAGCACTGCTGCGAATCCGGCTACGAGTGCGACGGCTCAGTGGCCTGCAAGAAGGGTTCGCTGAAGGTACCAGCCGGACAGAAGGAGGTGCCGCTGACACTCTGAGGCCCTACGACTGCAGGCACAAAGCTAATCAGCCTGCTATCGAAGCTACAATCACATACTTAATCAAATCATAATCAGTTAAATCATTGTAGAAAGTGGGTTTGTGGGCTTACCTGACAATAACAGATGATTGTGGTGAATCCAAGCATATTATGCAGTGCATTCCTGTAAGGAAAGGCACATGTGTCAGCCCATATTAATCATGTAAACGTATTCTCATGTAACCACTTTGGTTCTTTTTTTATCATCTAAAATGTCGCTGTTTTTGCATTAATTAGATGAACCCTCCCCAAAACAGCATAGCTCTATATTACAGCATCTATAGCCAATCGTCTGCTTGTTTGATATCAGACTTGCCATAGACTTCTATATATACATTCTATATGTATCTCAAGGAGCTTTACGTTTTAAGCTTGGCAACATTTTTGTTATTATGTACAAAAACATAAACACAGCACAAATTGTGATTGAAATCATTAGACGGCACCTTGGGTCAGACCTAGCCATTGTTTATCCGGTCAGAAGCAGAAATGCAAATTGAGTAATCTTTCAAATGCATGTGATTTGCTTAAATTCAATAAATTTCTATTGAAACTATTGTTTATGACAATGTTTTTTTTTTATCACAGATTTATGTCTTTGCTGTGTTTTACTGCTTGTTGCACATGTATATAATCTGCACTAAGTGTCTCTGCTCATTAGTGTTAGACACTCACTGATGAACACAGCGGAAGACTAACAAATGGTGTGGAACCAGCATACAAAATCTACACACCACTGGTACCTAAAATTCAGTACTTGCAGTATTGAACATTTTATCATAGCAATGCTTATTACACACTAAGGTGTATTATCAGTAACTACAGGGAGTTTTGGATGGGGCTATTCTGGTAATAGAAGTTTGTAATAGCACATTCGGCCTCCAACAGGCTATAGACTTTAGAAGGGGTTAAAGATCTTTTCCAGAAGGATTTAGTATTTACCATTACTGACAATACAAAAACAGCAAATGCGAACACTTACTATTAAACACAAATAAAAATAAAACTAGGCCCACTCTAAATGTCCAATTAAAAAGCTGTAATATGACATTTGTTAAATAATCACTGTTCACAGATCTATAGTCATGTTGAAAAGTTCATAACCATAACCGTTGTGTTAATGTATAAATGTTATTACACTGAATGTGTACGCACATAAAAACAAAATTACTTACTATTTAAAATTGTTCTTTGAATAAATAGTAAGTATATGACAAAAATGCCCAGATGCACTGTTACACATTAAAAACACTGGTGGGCTTGTGAAGAAAATGATAGGCCTCTGTTTTTACTGGCTAGTTTACGTCACTGCAATGGCTCACAGGAGCTGCATAGCATAGCTTTGTGTTTAGCACTGTAACAGATTTGTAGTTTATGTGTTTACCCAATTTTTAATTATATAAATAATTACAATTCAATTATATAAGATAAGATAGGTGACATCAGGCAGAGCTTCAAACCGCTTCCAAGCAGCATGGAAGAGTATTTCTTTCATTTTTATTCAAAAGTCTGTCGCTGGAGTCTGGCCATTTGTGACTGAGAGTTTAAACCTCAGAACATGTTAAGCTTTGTTTACACCACCAGCTCTAGCAGGAATTCAGTTTCTGTGGCTAAATAACAGAAGAGGACGTTTTTGTTGGAGAAACTAAAGGGGGAAGGGGGGCAAACACAACCCTTTCATTAAATGCTGTTTTTTGTCCTTGTCCCTCATAGGAGGTTTTTTTTCCTTTCCTCCATCACTTGTATTTTCCCATAAGTCACACACTTATCTCAGTGCTGTGTGAAGAATCAACCCTTTTAACTTGTACAAACACAGAGTGCAGAGGACATGTCCTTGTTCTTGTTCGGGAAGATGCTTAAAGATGCCTGTGAGAGAGGGAGGGAGAGAAAGAGACGGAGCTATTTTAAAAGCTTTACTACAGAGGCTGTAGTTCCTCCATGCTACAAACATTAACGCAGTGGTCCCACAGCTTTAGAAAAGCTGTTTTGAGGAATGAGAACATTTCACAGCAGTGCACAGAGGACACTATATGGTCCCGGTCAAACTCATGCTTTAGGGACCAGCAGACAAAAAAAGATTTATCATATTCTATATTCTTCACGATATCCTATATCCATTGGTGAGATGGGATTATTGGTCTTACATCTTTAATTCAGGCCACAAATGTCAAATATGGTACGATAACGCTAATTTCTGGAATTCTGATAGTATATTAGTGCCAAACTAACAGCAGCTCTCTGAAAGACATGCCATGTTGGATTTAAAGCTTAGAACAGAAATTTGCATATATGTGAGCTGATACACTACATAAACATGAACCTATTGGCATAATGCCTCCTAATGCCAGACATGGGCTAGAGAAGTAAAAAGCTCCCAAGCATTGAGCTGTGGAGTTAATTAATCTTCTACAATTTATTGGATTGAAAATATTGGATATTTAGGTACATTTTTGCTGTTTAATTTGGAAATTTATAAGCAGACAACATTTGGTTGAACAAAAAAGAGAAAAAATCACAGGTATGTTCTTGTATTTTAATTCCCAGAAATCATTAGACCTTCTCTGAAGGCTTTGAAGGCCCTGAGGGGTCCCAACTGCTTATATCCTTAATACTTAATCCTTGTAAGACAGCTGTCATCTTAGATTATAGTCATTATTTTGGGGGAAATTGGATCGCATAATCCATCTGAGGTACAACAGGCAGGTCTTTACTTGCCTTGATATCAGATAATAGTCTTATTTGGATCTGAGATACTATGAAGATACCATTTTTTATCCAACACAAAGCCCACAAAAATAATTTACCTCTCAGATCTAATTTCTATGATCTTTAATGAGCTTGTGAGGCTAAAGCTAGTTGTACTTTGTTTTCCATTGCTTCCTCTGGTCAGACTGATGACTGAAGGACAACTACACTGTAAACCGGAGAGGGGGGTGGTGGGGGGGCTAGGGACTGATGCATGACTTTCCATTTAATTCCACGAAACTTAAAACTAGCAGGTCTAGACATCTTTAAAGTGCCTGGAATCAAGGCAGAGGCATTCCTGTAATTCATGCGATCTGGATTTTCCCATGCCCTGATCAATAGCTGTGTTTTACAATCTCTCTGAGTCAGAATCTGATATTCAGGACCCTCAGCAAAATAAACAGATCAGAATAAACAGATCAATGGAGCCGCACAGCGTTCCCTGTCCACTCTAACACGCAATGAAACTCACTCTCTGTTTTCTCATTGAGAGTCCACAATTCTTCCTCTGGTGCTGGAATCCTCAGTTTGTAAGGCTAAAGCTAAAACTGCTTCACCTAGTCTGCTTAGACCTTGCTTACTGCTTTAGGCTGTTTTCCAGTGGGCAAACATCCCATAAACACAGTGATCCAGGGTCTTCTGCAGGAAGATGCAGATTGCCCTCCACTAAATGACAGTGTAACAGGTCCAAACATCTTCATAGTGACTGGAATCAAGGCTGCAGTGTTCCTGTAATCAATACTCAGATCATGGGATTTTCTCATGCCCTGATCAATAGCTGTGTCACGATCTTAAATTTAATACAGAGATCAGGATAAACGGATCAATGACACTTCACAAGAAGCCCAATCTACTCCCAGAACAAGTGAAACTCTTCTTCAGCATGTAGTTCTAGGTTGCCCATCAAGATTCTACCCTTCTTCATCTGGTGCAAGGATTCTCAGGGTAATTCCAGAAATATCAGTGATATCAGTGAGAATTCTTTGAGAGATTCATGATTTCTCATTGTGGTCTCATCAGATTTCAGCACTATTCTAGATTCTTGATTTTTCAGATTAAACGCAGACTCAGCACTAAAAGAAATAGATAATCATGAACCTACTGCCATCATGCCCAATGCCAGACATGAGCTAGAGGTGTGTAAAGCCCCCCAGCATTGAGCTGTGGAGCAGTGGGAATATGCTTCCAATGCTTCTGGGATGCGTTGGGGAGTTATATTGTAGGCGATAAGACGAAGCAGTCGCATGCCAAAATAAGCCCATCACCAAATCCCACTTGCTTGAAAACTTCAATGCGAGCAAGGGCAGGGGCAGTGGTGGCTCAGCGGTTAGAGCACCATAACAGGGTTGTGGGTTCGATTCCCGGGCTCAGCAAGCTGCCACTGTTGGGCCCTTGAGCAAGGCCCTTTACCCTCTCTGCTCCCTGGGCGCTGGAGTTGGCTGCCCACCGCTCTGGGTGTGTGTGTACTCACTGCCCCTAGTTCACTAGTGTGTGTGTGTGTGTGTGTGTGTGTGTGTGTGTGTGTGTTCACTACCACAGATGGGTTAAATGCAGAGGACACATTGTACACTGTACAGTGACAAATACGTGCACCTTTACCTGACTGAACCAAAGTCTGCTTGATGCAAACCCCAGACCACCGATTTCAAAAGGACCAGAGATCGGTTCTCTGGATTGCTCCTGGGCTCAAAAACAATTTTAACACTTAACGCCAAGCGTACCGAACTCTGAAAGCAAGAGCTCCTGGGTCCAGAAAAAAAAAAAAAAACGCTAGTTTTTTTACTGTTACACCCTAACAGTAAACAGAAAAAAATAGAGATGTCCAGGATGAATGCTGGAAGGTCTGCAGAGTTGCGGAGGAAACGAACTGGAACATGTCTTTTCAGAGCAGACTTCACTCAACTGACTCTGTGAATGAAGGCAATACAGATATTACTGGTTAAAAAAGTAATCGGACGCAGTATTTTTCATTGCAATGGCTTTAGAAGACTCGACCCAGCTGTAGAGTTGTTAATCACTAATCTTTGCCACTGCTGTATCACACCAACATACCTTTTTCTCAACAGCTGCCTTTCATTAATGTACCGTCTATCAAAACAGCATTGTGGAAGTCAGGCCTGCAATGCTTGAAGCTTCTACACAGTGAAGACGAAGTGATGGCGAATACACAGTGATTAAACCATTAGAGGTCACCGTCTGTAGAAGAATTTCAACACTTCAGTCTCTTCAAACAGAGGTTGAATGGCAGACACGTTGGAAAGCATTTTGTCAGGTATTGCATTTTTCCATCAGTGAGGTGGGACAATCCCTTACTCGTTGCTCTGCTCTCTTTATCTCTTCAGTCATTGTCTGTATTCTCTCTCCTATCTTGTGCTTTCCTGCCTTCACTTATTGATTTTCACTTATAGGTTATTGTCTGATGAATTCAGCTGGGCAAAGGCAACTGCAGTGGAAAACTTTAAACTCTGCTGTCTATAAGTGGTCTCTCTGCCTTCTTTTCCCTGTCTCTCTGTATTTTCTGACTTCTCTCTGTTTGTTGTTAGACAGTTTTAATGCATGTCATTCATGTAAAACACAGAGTTTTATTACACTCATTAGTGTAAAAATTGTCAAATTGAGTGTTGGGAATTAGTGAGGATTGGATTATTATCTGATAATTAACTAACAAGGATTATAAATCCATACTGTGACAGTGTTCTTGAATTCTTAAAATGGTTTTAGGATTTCCAGTACGGTTCTGAATTTTTTTAACTTTATCCTGGGGGGGTAAGATAACTAGAGCCACACCAACTAGTGCGACTCTAGAAAACTCAGTGGTGATCTAGTAGACTCAGTGTGGTTCTAGTAGTCTGTATGAGGTTTCCGATTAAACTGTGTGGCTCTGGAAAACTCAGTGTGGATCGAGACGTCTCTATGAGGTTTCCAATTAACCAGTGTGGTTCTAGAAAACGCAGTGGAGATCTAGTAGACTCAGTGTGGTTATATGAGCCTGTATGAGGTTTCCGATTAAACTGTGTGGCTCTGGAAAACTCAGTGTGGTTCTAGTAGTCTCTATAAGGTTTCCAATTAACCAGTGTGGTTCTAGAAACCTCAGTGGTGATCTAGTAGACTCAGTGTGGATCAAGTAGTCCCTATGAGGTTCTAATTAACCAGTGTGGTTCTAGAAAACTCAGTGGTGATATAGAATACTCAGTGTGGTTCTAGTAGTCCCTATGAGGTTTCCAATTAAACCGTGTGGCTCTGGAAAACTCAGCAGGGATCTAAAAGCTCAGTGTGGTTCTGAAATTCTAAGCAGGGTTTTCTGTTAATCAGAGTGGTTTAAGAATACACAGTAGGTATCTAAAAGTCTCGGTGCTGTTTTAGAAAACTCAGTGGGGATCTAAAAGTGTCAGTGTGGTTCTAGTAGTCTCTATGAGGTTTCTGATTAAACTGTGTGGCTCTGGAAAACTCAGTGGTGATTTCAGATAGAAGACTCAGTGTGGTTCTGAAATTCTCAGTGGGGTTTCCAATTAACTAGTGTGATTCTAAAAGTCTCAGTGTGGTTCTAGTAGTCTTGGCAGAGTTTCCTGTTAACTAGTGTGGTTTAAGAATACACAGCGGGTATCCAAAAGTCTCAGTGTGGTTCTAGAATTCTCAACAGTATTTTCAATTCTGTACCACTCGTGTGGTTTTAGAACATGGAGTTTTTCCTGGTCCTGATTTGGTAACACAGCAAATGGAAAAAGAAAACGGAACCGATCTCATGGGTCGGCACTGGTGCAGAACAGTACAGTGCAGCCTTAGAAACCCTTTGGCCCTGCAGTGGAAAATGAGGCCAGTGTGGTTCCAGAATTCTCAGTGGGGCTACCAGTTAGCAGTACGGCTACAAAATACTCATTGGGGAGCTAGAATTCTCAGGATGGTCCTAAAACTCTCAGTGTGATTTGAGAATTCTCCATGGGGATCTAGATCTAGAACTCTTAGTGGTCTTCTAGAATGTGTGTGGTTACACAATTCTTCTTGTGGTACAGGAATGCTGAGTATTGTCAGTGGAGCTCTACACTTCTTTGCATGTATCTGTGTGTGCATGTGTTTGTGTGTGTACCATGTAATACTATACTTATGTGACCAGATATCCCCACATGTGTAGGAATATTTGACAGTTTCGTACTTGTGGGGACATTTTCTTTTTCACAAAAACTGGTGCTTTAATTAGAAGGAAAATAAAAACTAAAAGAGTGAGGTTATGGTTAGGATTAGGGTTGGGTGTAGGTGTAGTGTTAATTAGCTACAGTGATAATGAAGTCAATGGAATGTACCCACAAGTATAGCAAGACATACTTTCATGTGTGTGTGTGTGTGTGTGTGTGTGTTAGTGCTACACTAAATGAATGCTCTCCACTGTCAGGGTGCCATCAGGGCTGTGTTGACCAGTTTCTAAACAGCAGCTTAATGGGGAGAGAAACCATTAACACCAGAACCAAGGTCACTCCAGATGCTTCCTTCAGTTTGTGATGGGCCCACACACTTAACCACACACACACATATACACTCTCTTCAACAAAACGCCTCAGGGACCACCCCATCTTATCCCCATTAGCCGTTTGATTGAAAGGTATCCGAACATCTCAAACAAAAGACCCATCACCCACTTCTCAAAAAAACCCACACGTTCCGGGTCCACTATCATTTCCTGACATTTCGGAGGCTAAATTGGGCTTGCAGACGGATTTTTCCATGACACAGGGGCTCACGCTGCCCTGGCCACAAGTCCAGCGCAGTGGACAGTGAGGCGGAGGTGTTATTTCTTCCCCCCTCCCTTGCATTAGCGGTCATTTTTGGAGGCCGACTCTGTCATTATCCCGTCCCCCCACGCCTCTGACACGTTGATCATATACGGCGAGAACGAAAATTGATTTCCTCGACAGAAAACACTGCCCAATTTTCCCCCCACCAAGACCCGTAATTTTACGGCCACAACAAAATAAAAGGGTAATTTGGCAGCGATGGATGCGGAGAAGAATTGCAGGCGTGAAAAAAAATCAGAGTGGGGGGGTGAAGGATAAAAAAAAAAGAGAGAGAGAGAAAAAGTTTGTCGAACAGCAGCAACGATGATGATGGTGATGGTGATGATGATGATGATGAGGGTGTGTGGTAAAGAAAAGGCCGCTTTGACAGCTCTGAGTAATGTGTGAAAAGCGAGCTGGCTGAAGCTGCTTGGCGGGGACAAAAACGGGCCGTAATTTAGATAGTTTACCCGGCATTGTCAAAACACAGCGCTGATTGCTAAAGGTTTTAACGGGCTTAGTGTCACTCAAAAGCACCTCTTTCTTTCTCTGCCACCCCCACCCCCACCCCATTCGCTCCATTCTCTCGCCCTGCCAAAAAAGCCTCTCAATTTGTGCAAGGAGAGAAAGCTCAGACAAAGAGTGAAAGATAGGTGTCAGCTGAAGTCATTCGCTCTGCTGTTTATACTAACAAATCACTGTTATTAACTTTTTTTTTTGCAACCCCCAAAAGATATGATTAGACTTTTCTGTGCGGTTCAAGCGAGCGGTCAGGCCTGCGTTTAAGCCCAGATTTAAGCAGATAAACAAGAGGCTCCTTTTCAAACATTGATTGCATTTAGAATGAAAGAAAGAAGTGGGGGGGGGGTCATCCTCAGTTTGCCTGTCATTCCTTCTTCATTCTCTTTCTCTCTTTCTCCCTCCCTCACACTCCCTCTTGAAGTTCTCCCATGTCTCTTCTCTTGTACTTTTCTCTCTCTAAAGCCCTTTTAACATATGAACTCCAGAAAAGGTAAGGGGTGGTGCCTGTGTAGCACATACTAGAGAACTGGCATGGCTCATTTACAAAGACCTAATTTACACCTGCTCACTTAAAGCATTTAGTGGATCAGGGTCATATCTGGGTTGAGAGGTGGTCTGAGATGCATCCTGCTCGCTAAGATGTATTCAATAACCAGAACTCCTCCACCGCACAACATCCGGATTATATCTGGATAGGCCAAACCACTTCAACCATAGGCCAAACCACATCAAAACGCACCCAAGACGCTTTTAAAACAGATACGAATCAGATCACTTCACACGCATTTGAGCCGCATGTGGGCTCACTTGAACATTCTCCGGCAGGATAAAGTCCAGGTAATGTCCAGTACAACTGATTCAGACCTTTACACATTCAGCTCCTCTGGGTAATCTCCAGGAAAGGTTCTGGGTTACCGTGCAGGTCTGAAAGGAGCTTAATATCAGAGATGCTGTTGGACCAAATTAGCAGAAAACGGAAGAAATTATAAGAATATATAAATAATAATAATAATAATAATATAAAAATATTAATAAATAAATGAAGAGACTGGACCCTAGTTAAAATACGCCCCACCTTTGTCTCTAAACAAAAAGAGCCAATCAGCTTGCTGGATACAACGCCAGCCCGGCAGTGTTGTAAAGATGGTCGCTGAGTGAACAGACTGGCCTATAAGGACTTTGTTAAGAATTCTGTCTCTCAACCATTCACATCACTCTTTCTCAGTTAGCATGATGCTAACTGCTTGTGGTCTAAATTATCACCCTCTGTCCTCAAACCATGTGGAGATGTTTAATAATCTCTAATAGATGTAATGATGTGCTTTCTGAGTAAGGAGGGAAATTGCACATATGCAAATGTGATTTCTGGACGAATCACTGCTTTACGGGAGATGGGAGGTGGGGTCAGAGGCTGGAACTCACAATCAAAGGGCGGAGAGTGCGCAGGGACGTGGTTGGAGGGGGGGTTGGGGAGAAAGGCATGGGGCATGGGGAGGTTGTGACCTTGAGTATTGATCCAAGCTTCCATAATTTCCCAGCCAGCCTAGACCCCCAGCTCTCTCTACCTGCTGAAGTACATTAGGCCAGAAATCCATAACGCGCGCCCCTGTTCATCCAAGCACAGGAAGAAACTGAATTAAATGTTAAAAAACAATCTGGGCCGGCGGAGGGGGCCGATTCATCATGATTCCTGGGTGTCAGGCAGGTAGGCTGGCCACAGAGCGTCCGGCCAATGGCCAGAGAGAGCATCCAGCAGGAGATGGACTTGTTCGGACTCATCTGTCAAAAGGGGAGCTGGGCAGGGAAGGATTTTAAACACTGACACGGAATCCAGCCAAGGTCAGCGGGTTCCAAAATTACTCTCCAGCCCATTGTCTGAGATCAAGAGGGAGCAGATCGAACACAACGTATGAATCGCTGTGCTGTTCTACATGTCAGTAATTTGTTTTGGAGTGGGGGAGAGGGGTGGGGGTCCCAATAAAGCTGGTAAACAGATTTCCTAAAGCCTTTCTAAAGTGTTTTTATTATTGTTTGCAACTGTGTAGTAACCTAATCAAATAATTGTGAAAAGAGAAAATAATCAATAATAGGAAGTCTGCACTCGCCAACCACTTACAAACCAGCCCCTCCCTTGTAGCTCCACCTTGCTGGTGTACAGTTAGAAACTGTAGCCCATCTGTTAATGCACAGTTTGTGTTGGTCATCCTCTAACCATTCATTAACGGTCAGTTTCAGACCACAGGGTTACACATGGCTGGATGTTTTAGGGTAATGGACAACTCTCCACAAGTGCAGTGATTTCTCCAATCCCTCCGCATCTTAATCAGGTCCTAAATGACTTGTTAATTAGCTAAAGAGAATTAGCTCGCAGATCAAGAGCGATTGCAGAGGGAGTATCTACACTTATTGGCTTTTTCCAGTCTTAGGAAATAACAGTACCCTATAAGCCTGGTTTGCACCATTTTGGCAGTGCTGCGATTGGGCCCACAGAAAAAGGCCCATCCAAGATAGCTGCTCAAATGCACTTTAAATTGTACGACAAGACATATTCACCCATATTCACCATTTGGACACAGATGTAATTAACATGTAGTTAACACACACATACACACAAGTGAGACACTGAGCACATGTGCCCTGAGTGGTGGGCAGCCACTGCTACAGAGCCCAGGGAGCAGAGAGGGTTAAGGGCCTTGATTAAGGGCCCAACAGTGGCAGTTTCCTGAGCCTAGGTATTGAACCCTGTCATCACTAGCCTGGTGCTCTAATCGCTGAGCCACCACCGCCCCAAAACAAGCAAAGACATAAGTAAACCAATCAAAATTCCAGTTTGACCAATAACCCCACCGGTAAGGCCAGTAAGTGTTTTGAATTGAGCATAGAACAAAAGCCAGATCTCTCAAGCAAAACCATCTCTGACAAATATAGGCTGGATGCTTGATCACATAAGTAATCAGGCATACATTAATGCACTAACTGCAGTTATCTTACTGTGAACAGGTACCCAATGCTTACCAAATCTGTCATACCGCACTAATGGTTATTACTTCGTTTATTGTAGCTGTTGGAGTGAAATTAAAGGCTCTGTCTTCCTGTGATTTCGTAGCCCATCCTGCACAGCAGTCCTGGGGCCACTACTGTGTTTTGACGTGTGGATTAAATTTGTAACTACTGCCATGTTCTGAGGTTTACACCGCCAGATAGACACTGCATTTCCATTGGCTAGAACCCAGCTGACAGTAAGGTGGCACCGCAAGGAGTGCATGTATTGCTCTGCTCAGGCCCTGGAGCTGTGGGTTCAATCCCTGCTCTGCTCACTGTCTGTAAGAAGTCTTCTCCTGGTCCTCCCACGCCACAAGTAGGTGAACTGGCTGTGCTGAATTGCCCCTAGGTGTGAGTATGTGAGTAAATGTGATGGACTGGTTCCTGCCCTGAGCCCAATGCTTCCAGGTATGCCTTGAGGATCCACTGCGACCCTGACCAAGAGAACATGGATAAGAATGTAAACAGGATAACCAACAGTGCTGGATCCATGCTATATTATCCACCCATGAATAAACATTTGGACAAATAGAGATAACGGTTTCTGTTGGACATCAGTGAACCTCTAGCTTCTTTCCCATCTCCGCTGACCCTGAGTTTAGCATTTACCCTGTATTTAGATGATCCCGCGTGTGACATTAGCACCACCAGGGTCAGAGGGCCACAGCTGATCCCTGCACCAAAACAGCTCCTTAAACATGACACAAAGCCTAAAACTCTGCAGCGTTGCAGCCCTCCAGGATGGAAGCCCATCATTAAGAGTAACTGAATTTGCCCTGTTGCCATGGTGCCCCACCGTCACACAAGCATAAAGTTTTGATTGTCTCAGTTTGTGAGCTCAGGATGCCGGTCGGGAAGCTCCTTGGTTCGTTCCGAGATTGGTCTCATTTTCCTCTGTCTTTATAAAGGGCTGCAATCGAGAGCCTGCCGAGAAGGGGGCAAGTGTCTCCATTGGGGGAAATGATTTTTTTCTCTCTCTCTCTCTCAGTACCCTGTGAAGAGGACACTAGAAATCATCTCCAGCAATTTTGGTAATGGCTTTTGAGACAGCTGCCTGCATTGTCGTGTAATGATGACAAATGACGGCTTGAAAAGACTTTGCAGTTTAAAAGACAAGAGAGTGAGAGGAAAGAGAGGGAGGGAGAGAGAGGGATGGGAAGGGAAAGGCAGATAGACACTTGCATAAATTGCCTGTAGAGTATTTTCCCACTTGATTGTGGGTAATTGGCTTTTATTGGACTTGTTAGCTCAGGGTAACTTTTTTGTCATTACGCCACTTGGCGCAAAGAGCTTTTGGAGCCTCTCCGTTCTCACACCACCCTCACCTTTGGCGTAAACGCTGCTTCCTCGGGTGAAACTAACACACCGACAGATCTGTCCATGGGTTTAACCAGCCAACAGAGGCCTTTTAGTTACCCAGCCGCGAAGTGGAGGAGAGATGCGGCCTTCAGGAGGCTCGTTTAAAAGAAACTCAAGCGCATCGCATGTCGACTCGAAGTCAGTTTAGCCATCCAATTCTCCCAGATGACAGAGTGCATCATAGCTATTATGGCAGTGGCTGACATTTTCCAAGCCATGACATTTCAATATAGCAGGGCAGGGTCAGCAGCTATGTCTACACTAAATGTTCACGTATAAGGTTAATTGGCATAAATATATATAGGTAAAGAGAGATGGGGATATCTATTGTACTGCAATGCTAGTGTAGGATCGGCAAAGTTCAATGAAAAAATTAAAATTCCACTGTAATGACCACATGGATGTAGTAGCCACAAAGAGCCTTTTCTCAGATTTGATTGTACTCTGACCTATTGAGAATTGTCTGTAATTGTCTATAGGTCTCCGCTGACATGAAGGTAGCTGATTTTTTCTGCATAATCCAATCAATAATTTAATGATTACAGTGGTGGTGATAGGAAACAGGACTCTCCATGACTACAACATAAATACAGTCAATTACCAATCAACCTATGATAAAAGTAAAATTGGTTTTCTGTAAGACTATTGTAACTTCAAACACCATGCATGTGCCCCTCTGCAATGATTGAATTTTAGGACACATGCCAAAAGATTCTCACAACAATGGTAAAACATGGCCTGGGTGTCAAAAGTTCGAATCCCAAGCCATGCCACTTTGCCATCAGCGGCCGGAGTCTGAGAGAGCGCAATTGTCCGTGATCACTTCTCTCATCACTTTTAAAGTGATGTTTTGCAGTCTAGGTGTCTAGGTGTGAAAAAAGACTGCTGCCGGGGTGTAAGATAGCAATGAGCATCGTGACAGATCTTGTGCAGGGTGTAAGATAGGGCCCAACTAGTGTCGGGAGCATTGCTGGCGCTAGGGGGAGCTACAAAGAGGTGGGTTAACTGGCAGGACCAAGTTGGGAAAAAAGGGACAAAATTCTACAAATTATGATTTAGGCATCAGACAGTGTATTTATGAACATTTGGTGTGATGACGTTAAGTGAGGGAGCTTTTAGAGACATTATAGATGTCTTCAGACACCTGGTTGACTCAGAATGTCTTTGTTTATATATTTACATTTTAAGTAAGTGGGAACTTAATTTTTTAAAAATTATTGGAATTCCCCTTTATGGCCCAGTGGGTTGTCCGTAGTCGGATAGGAAAAAGGAAAGGCCTTTGCACTGGCCTACACTGCAATCCATAAAATAGCAACATTTTCTAACAACAGGGAAAAAACATGTGTCATAGACAAAATCGATGTTTCTAAATGGAGAAAACGTGTCTCCTTATGCCGCAGCCGAAGCCGAATGGTGTTGCTTTAACAGCGGGACTCCCACAGGCTTTAGGTGTGACTTTCTTTTGCTGTGTTTGTGAATGTGTATGAGTGCAGGGCGTGTGCGCTGGTCAGTCAGTTCATGGTTAAACTTTAAATATCTCACAGAGGACTTGGCAGCCATGCTCAGAGACGTGGGATGCAGCAGGTCTTCTGGTCCGTCCTGTCCGACATGCTGTTAGAACAAGTGTGCTGTATACCTTTTGTCAATCAATGGGCGATATTTAAAATTCATCTCTCCCTCTCTCACTCACTGTATCTCTCTATTTCTTGACACCACAGGCTCTTAAACTCACGACACCAGCCGACCTGTCGTTCACGTCAACAGGAAAAATCTATATGTCACGAAGCTCAGAACAGCAGCCTCAAATCCATTATTAATGGAAGCCTCTTCTAGGAAGCTACTCAAGGCCCTTTCTGGCAGCCCTGTTTCTGGAGTCTCGTTTCTTTTCCTGCCAAGTTTCCTGTAAATCTCGCCACCACGCTCTCTGTGTTTAAGCCCCGGATGGTTTTCGCTCAGTTCATAATGACTAAAAGCTGGCACCCCCCCTTCTCCTACCCCCCAGCCAACCCCAGAAGAGGCCCAGGGGCGTGTTTCATCTCAAACGGCGGAAAACTACCAGGAACCACCTGCCCCTTCGTTTGAATGGAGTGGAACCCTCAGCTGGTCACGTGACCCTTTAACTAACGTTAATGGGGGGGGGGGGTTCTCTAATGCCTTACACCCCCCCGCCAACATCCTTTATCAACCGTCCCGCCCCCATTCCTCTAATCTAACACTTACTGGAAGTCACTGGCCAAATCCCATGACATTACTGCTACATTTACAGCAGCTTGTACTGTCAGTTGCTCTCACCCCATTGAGCATATTTACTGTTTAAGACTGTAAGATTGCATACTTGAAAATACCTATTCTTACCCTCTGTAAAATTATGCAGGACTCGTAGTTTGTTGACTCTGACCCTGACCTCATTCCATAGTCTTTGTGGAAAAGAGATATTTTATGCCATTATAAATTTGAAGGAAAGTTACTGTTATTTTATTCACACTCTGTGCTGGAAGGGGTTCCCGGCTTCTTTAGTTTGTGGATCAAGTCACGCGTGCCATCATAAATACATTCAGTCCACAGTCATTGTTTATTAGAAGATTAATAAAGGTTAATGTTAAGGTTGTGTAATATTTACACAAATGCAATTCCAAAGACTGTCCAAAACCACTCACAGGCCAAAATCACCAGTAGGGGTTTCTGATAAAGTGGCTAATGAGTTGAAGCACTTGGTAGGTGTTTCTAAAAAAGTCACCAGTGAGTGGCAGCACTGGGCAGGTGTTTCTAAAAAAAGTGTCCAGTGAGTGGAAGCACAATAAAGGGGTTTTTAATAAAATGGCCAATGACTTGAAGAGCAACATTGGTGTTTCTAATAAAGTGGCACCTAAGCGGAAGCACAAGGTAGGTGTTTCTAATAAAGTGGTCAGTGTGTGGACGGCCTAGGTATGCAATTCCAAAATAAAAAAGTGGCCAGTGGCTGAAAGCAAAAGGCATGGGTTTCCAATAAAGTGGCCACTAAGCAGAGACACAAGGTAGGTGTTTCTAATAAAGTGGAAGCCGAAGGTAGGGTTTTGTTCCTGGAAAAAAGAAACTATTCTAAAATCAGATTCCTCTCAGGAGGGCCCTTACTGAGGTGTTATAAGGGCTTATAGAGGTGATGTCATGGGGTTGAATGTGAAGTGCAAACGGAGCCATAATGAGGCCAAATGAGAGATCATGTTTATCATCCTGAGTGATAGCAAACCTGATAAAGCCCGAGTGGTCATCCTTTACCATGCTGAGACGTCTGACTGCGCTGGATGAGTAAAATAGACTCAAGCTTTCACACTAATGTGCACCGCAGGTCTCCTGTAACATGCGGAAAAATTTATTATGCCGCTAAAGTATCTAAAAAAACTCTCAAGATCTGGTTTCTGACTAAAAGCTGGAAAGTGCCTTTTATTTTCGATTGTACATTTTCAGCGTTTCGGTATTACGGGTGTAAAACCCTCTCTGACCACATTTCAACCGAATCACAAGTATTGGATGAAACTAGCAGTGCTATACAGTACAGAGCCCACCAACATTTGTTACTTGAATTCCTCTAATATTAAAACATTCATGTTAAAGGCAGGACGTCCATATGTGACAAGGAGTATACAACACGGTTAACTGGGTGCTAACTTAACATTGCATCCCTTAAACCCATTTCAGGTCAGCCATGCCTTGCAGTGCCACAAGCAAAATGCTCCTATATTGGTGAATAGAGTCTTTCACGCCGGCCAAATCATAAATATGCTTTGGGCCCAATTTTGACACACACTCACATTTCTAAGCAGAAACAGTACAAAATGCAAAAGGTATAATCTAAGCCAACACACATATCAGAAAACATCTATATCACAAGTTATTTAAGGTTATGATATATTCTAAATGTATTTATATTCCACATCAATCAACAGTTTGCCACCTGATATTGTAAACAAAACAGCTAGCTAACTTCCAAACATGCTGGCAACAATTAGGTCTATTAACAGCAATTCTATTAAAATGATACACTCAAATGTAATGTGCATTTATTTTAGTGGCCAAAAGCATAATGACTGGCAGTCTAAGACCCTGCATTAAGGTGGTAGTTTCCTCTGGAGGCGTGAGTTTGACCCCCTCTTCTGACGTTCTTTTCATTGACTCAGCGGTTACAGCCTGAACCTATGAAAACAAGCTGATGTCAGAGAATCTATCCTAGAAGTTCATTTTGGACACTTGTTCTCCATGAATGTTAAAGGATGGTGAGTCAAGCTGAGCCATAGTTATAGCTCGAAAGGCTCTTGGTACAAATCAGCTTTTGGCCATTGCCATTAAGGCTGGTCCATTCTCGACCCTGTAGGCCAGCATCAGGGATTTGAATCTGATGCAGGCAGCAGCTACAAGAAGCCAGTGAAGAGAGCGCAGCAGAGGAGTGACATGACTGAACTTAGAAATATTGAAACATTCTGGATACACTGCAGAGGCCTGATGGTGCACATAGGAAGACCAGCCAAAGGGAGATGCAGTAGTCATGCCTTCCCTAGTGGAAAAAAGCCTCAAGTATACTAATCTTCATCATGCTACAGTGCACTGAAGTGTACTTGCACATATTACACTCATAACTCTGTGTAAAGTGTACATAGCTGTACTTAAATTCAACTATTCTAAATGCTCTTAAGTTGACCTTAAACATACCATTGCATATACAAGCAAATCTATACTTATTTATGACATTCTTAACAACCATCTCAGCTGCATTATCATCATATATCTATATGTATGAAGGCTGACAGCAAAACTCTGCTTGAGCAATTGCTGTGGCTCTTAACCAACATGCAATCACACTCAACAACCTAAAACCAGCCTTTAAACCACCTAGAGCAGACAGTTACGAACTATACACAGGACTAGGGGAGGGTAGTCTGGGGAGAATGGCTTTACACTGATGGTGAGTGAAGGGGGGTAGACACGCTCAGCATGCAAATACGTGCTGGAAATGGGAAAGTTAGTCAGTAGTTTGTATTCTGCACACAAACCCACTGTACGCAGTTCAAAAGCTGGCATGGGTCAATCACTGTCCACTTGCCAATAGCAACCGAATAAACTCAGTTGCTACAACTCAAATACCAGTAAAATGAGAACACTTCCGACATGCTTTTCATGGGGCAGGATTGGCTCAGTGGTTACAGCCTGAACCTATGAAAACAAGTATGTTTGCATGTCAGAGAACCTATCTTAGACTTTAAACAAGACACTTTAACAGTAACTTAGACCTATAAAACTAACGCCAGGCAGCCAATCTTTACACAACAGCTCACATACGAGAAGGTAGCCTGGGAGAAACTACATCACATTGATGGTGAATGCCAGTGACTGGAGGACATGCCCTGTATGCAAATAGATTGCACCAGAAGCCAATAGGAGAGATGAAGGTTTTACTGGGAGAGGTTGTAGTGCACAAACAAACCATACAGGTTAGTGTATCTTATCAAACCAGTACAGCTGACTCAGTTACAAGGAACTTCAGTGCAGTTTCTATTTTTGAGCACACAGTTTGTTTTTTTTAAACATGCATGGCCCAATCACCATCCAGCTGCCAATGGCAACAGACACAACTCAGTCATAAGTTGGCTCACCTCTTGCTGCGCTCGTACTTACCATACCATTGCATATACAAGCAAATCTATACTTATTTATGACATTCTTAACAACCATCTCAACTGCATTAACATCATATATCTATATTTATGAAGGCTGACAGCATAATTCTGCTTGAGCAATCACTGCAGCTTTTAACCAACACGCAATCATACCTAAAACCTAAAACCTAAAACCTGCCTTTAAACCACCTAGAGCAGACAGTTAAAAACTACACACAGGACTAGGGGAGGGTATTCTGGGGAGAATGGCTTCACACTGATGGTGAGTGAAGGGGGATGGACACGCCCAGCATGCAAATACGTGGAACCAATGGGAAAGTTAGTCAGTAGTTTGTATTCTGCACACAAACTCACTGTATATTATTGTCCCAGCACAGTTGACCAACATCAGTGTAGTTTATTTGTGTGTGTGTGCTGTTTCAAATATACTAATCTTCATCATGCACCAACACACCAAAGAGTATTTTTTTCCTTTACATTTACATTTAAAGCATTTAACAGGTGGTTTTATCTAGTGCAACTTACAAAAAGGCTTTACCTTTTCAGCTAGCTTTTAGATAATTGGAAACACATTTACTACTTATTTAAAAAACCAATGAAAAAGCTTAAACATTATTACATACACATATAAACAACATAGATTAGAATGACTCAAAGCTTTCATACTCAACCTTTAATGAGAGTTTTGCTCAGAGACTCAAACAGCATTCTATTCACAAGCTTGTGTGAACAACCTAAAAAAACACTGACAATAAAATTCAGTACAACTACAACCTACAAAACCAGGCAATCAACCATTACACAAGCCAAGCATACCATAAATGCCTTGAAGAAGGCAGCCCTGGGTACACGATAACACAGTGACGGTGTGTGTCAATGACAAGAGGACACCCCTAGAATGCAAATAAATGGTGCCAGGAACCAATGGGGGAGATGTATTGGTTTTACTGAAAGAAATGTGGTTGGCTGACATGGACAAATACTGTAGGGCTTAAACACCAGTGCCCACATGCAAATTTGACCAATAATTAATAATTAAACCAATAATTAATAATATGGCAAAAACAATGACACTCACATAAGTAAATATTATTGAACCCAATCAACATACAGTCATCCTCAGCAACATGTTTTTACAGCCTCTAAATCTAAAGCAAAACAACCAACAATTACCTAAAGCACACACCAGCTTAGCAAAGAGAAGATGGGTACAGGACGCACCCAATATGCAACTAGATGATACCAGAAGCCAATTGGAAAAGTCTGAGTTTTACTCAAGAAAATGTTAAAGCAGCACAGCTGACTTAGTTACTGGACTTGTTGGGAAACATCAATATGAGAGAAATGAGTAAATCCAGCATCAGTGGAGTTTCTAATTTTGTGATTTTTCCATTTTTAATATTGCACTGTACAATCACTGTCCGTTTACTAATGGCAACTGACTAAACTCAATTATTATAAGTTGATTAATGATGCTGGGTAGGCCCCTGACCAGGACCAAGATTTTTATATTGAGATCTGTGTTGATTGGACTATAACCCAATGAATGCAGTTGAATCATAACATTCAAGCTGGCGGATCACAGTGTAACAGTGCTTTTCTCACACTGTGCTTCTCAGCACTGATTTCTCTGTGAATGATGGCATGGTTTCTCTTGTCGGCTGTGACAAAAGAATGGCTGTTATTGCGGCTCCTCAGGCTCAAGCAGTGATTATATTTTCATACAGTTCAGATGGTGATTAATATCAGTTTGAGCTTCAGTCCGATACAGAACACCAGGAAGAAAGAATGGTCAGAGGTGAAGAGATGTGTATGCTTCGGGGTTCTGTTCATTTTTTAGGGGTTCTCATATCCTCATCTGTCAAGATAGATGAGTCCATGTGAGAGACAGAAAGAGAGAGAGAGAGAGAGAAAGGGAGAGAGAGAGCAGCTGGACTGATAGATTAGCCTGTCTCAGAATGGACTGCTTCTCAGCCTTGTAAATATGTGACAAATGACAGTGCAAAAAGTATTGATTCCAATCTCATCGAAGCAGCACAGGACTCTGCTGAAGCGAGGTGTGTGTGTGTGTGTGTGTGTGTGTGTGTGTGTGTGGCAGGGGCCTACACGTGCATTTTGGCTTCAATATTGCACTGTTACTGGCTGGCTGGATTCAATAATTATCAGTAACAATCACGAAGTATGAAGGCCTACACAATCTGACTAAGGCATCTTCAGTAACATTAGAATATACAGGCCTGCAGTACGTACAGGTCTGGTTCTACACTCTGATTGGCTGAAAGCGTACTCGATACAGTACTCTATTTAAATAAATATGAAGGCACACATGAGTATAGTTCATTTGGAAGCAATCATTAATTAGAGTTTTATAATGGCTTGTATAGCACAGAGTAGCTCGGCCCATTGCACTGCCACTATGGCCTGAGGGGTTGCAAATCCTGAGCCACGCTGCTTTGCCGTCAGTGGCTGGAGTCTGAGAGGGCTTAACTGGCCCTTATCGCTCTCAATGCTTTTGGCTGTTGCTGTTGGCTGACACAGGTGTGTGTTAACTTATGTGATGGAGCTAGGGAGACTGCCCTGTATCTGTATTTGAATTTGGGTCAAAAGTGGGTGTGGCCTATAGTTTAGAGTTAATCAGTACTTATCGTAATTGTTCATGTAGTTTATAATAAGTAATCACATTTGTCTCATTTGTTCAAAGATGAGCAGTTGCACACATACATCTTGCATAGTCCGTGTAGAGAAATATTGCCAATAGAATAGGACTCTCTGGAGAAGAAAAAAATGAAGCTAGTGGCACCATGCCTAATGCCAGACGTGGGTTAGAGGGGTTAAAAGACCACCAGCATTGAGCTCTGGAGCAGAGAGACTGTGTTCTCTGGACTGAAGGGGTTGTGATTATCCAACATCCTGACCACACTAACAATCATTTTGCTGAATTCATATATATATATATATATATATATACACACCAGGACCAACCTGTCTACACTAATACATACTCTCACAACAATCACAATAGATTTTTATTGGTTTACTTGTATGGAGGCTAATGTCTAACGCTGAACATGGTTATGCCGTACCATACGTCAGTATGACACAGACTCCAAACATGAGTTGCTTTTGAACTATGCACAGCATCCAAAGTCTGCATGATGTCATCTGAACGTGTTTAAGCTCTGTCTCTCTGATTTGGTGGACTTGTCTTGCGACAGGTTGGCGGAGGTTGAAATCATAAAGGCTTTTTTCTTCCAAACCATCTGATCGTAATGACTGTGGACAGGCTGGTGCTTCTCTTTCAAAAGCTGCTGATCATTCTGCTTATTGTTCCCCAATTATGGACCCCTGCAACTGTAAAATGGAAGTGACAGCCACCTCCCGGCTGGAGGAAGCCCCTTTTTCTGCTGTTCGGAGACCTGCTTTAGCTGTTTAATGGATGGTGATTTGGGTGGGGACGTGGTGAAAGGGTACTGATCAGAGATCGGTTGTTAATGGAGGGGCGTAAGCTGTGGTTGGCTGTATCTGCGGGCCGCAGTAGGTGTGTGAGATGAGGATGTGTCCGTCTGTGTGAGCAGGTGTTTCTGGACAGTTCAGCCATGGTCCCCTATAGAGAGGCACAAAGAGGATTCTCCATCCACATCTGACCTCCACACAGATGCCCACCACGCTCAAATACCGGCTTTTGATTGTCTGTTTTTTTTCTTTCTCTCTTTTTTTTCCCCTTTTCTGAAACCGGGTACAACACATGACACACTTATTCGCAATGTTTGAATAGACGACTGCCCAGGAGGACCTAGTATTTCAGCATTATATGCTGAAACTTCATAGATGAAACTCTTTTTGGTGCTTCAGAGAACCATAGTTTTTAAAAACACATCATAGTGATGTGTCAAGGGGTGGATATATGAAGCAGCAAATGAACAGTCAGTTCTTGAAGTGATGTTTGAGTTAAAAGCAGGAAAAACAAAGGCCAAATTGTGATGGCTAGATGGCTGGGTCCGAACATCTCAAGACATTAGGCAGGTCTTGTGGGGTTTTATGGTATGCCGTGGTCAGTATCGTATTAAAAGTGGTCCAAACATGGCTCACTGATGCAATCCATGGAGGCCCCACCTCACAACTTACAGTACTTAAGGGATCTGCTGCTAATGTCTGGGTGCCAGATACCACAGGACACCTTCAGAGGTCCTGTAGAGTCTACACTTTGAATGGTCAGATCTGCTGTGGCAGCACAATATTAGGCAGGTGGTACTAATGATATGGCAGATGTATTTCCTTTCGTGGTCTCATGAATATTGTGTTTTTGTAGACACACTACTCAGTCCTGAGGAGCTTGGAATGCTACTTAGAGTCAAGAATGTAATTTCAGATATAGTCTCTATCTTTCATTCCCTCTCTCTCTCTCTCACACACACACACACACACACACCCACACACACACACAGTAGAGGTTATCGGTGTTTATAGTGCATAGCAGACAGGCAGCAGATTCCATCTTCACTCGTCTCTCCAGGCGGTCAGGAAGGATTAGTGTGCTCTCTCCTGCGGTTGGACGCTTTCAGCAGCCAATCAGTAATGCTGAGCCTCAGTTGGACCTCGGCCTCATTTGACCTGGCTACTTTGAGGCTAGCAATGATGACTGTCACAATGCATGTTACTACCTAAAGTGATAGTTTGGAGTACATCATTTTTAAAAATAAATATAACATACACCAATTTCATCAATTTAGAACTAGAGGTAGAGAATCAGCCAAGACAAACATTATATGGCCAAAAGTATTGGGACACCAATGCTTTTTTATTGTTTCTTCCAAAATCAAGGGTGTTAAAAAGAGTTTATCCTGCTTGTGTTGAAGTAACTGTCTCTACTGTCCAGGAAAGGACTACTAGATTTCTACTAGATTTTGGAGGAGAATTGCTGCAAAAATGTAATTGCATTCAGTGACAAGAGCGTTAGCAAGGTCAGTATGTTGGATGATCACCACCCCTCCTCATCCCTAACTCATCCTAAAAGTACTGGATGAAGCACCAACCATCATTCCAGAGAACATAGTTCTTCTACTGCTCTACAGCTCAAAGCTGGGGGCTTTATACCCCTCTAGCCCACGCCTGGCATTAGGCATGGTGCCAATAGGTCTCTGTCAGCAATGGGTGCAACTTAGCTGAATGCATTTATTAGAAGGGGTGTCCACAAACATTTGGACATAGGGTATATTCAATGTCTGTTTCTTTAGTTTTGCACTTTTTGTAACTCAAAGATAATAATATCGTCCCACCCATCTTTCTGGGGGTGTAGCGCCACCTCTCTGTCACCAAGTTTATGTTTACAGCCAGTCAGAGAGCTCTCTCTGACTTCCAGTCAACACGCTTAGTTGGTCAAAATAGTGCTGACAAGGGCCCAGCAGAGTCAACAGTGCGGGACATGCCGCAAAAGCTACAGACGGTCCTCTGCAGCCACTCTCCGGCAGCCAACAGTCAGCCATGGACACAACTACTATTCACCTGCTACACACACACACAAACACACACACACACACACACGTGTGTCATGAGTCTGTTCTTATCTTGTATGCTCTATTATCCTTCTCCATTGGAGTGTGTGGCGCGTGTGCGTGTGAGGCAGCTGGCCATGCTGGGGTCAGGACTGCTTCTGCAGCACACACACCCCTCTATTAACAGCATGAGGCCTCCGCCATGTGCAGGAGTGTGCGCGTGCGTGTGCCTGTGGGCGTGTGTGTGTGATTGATCACACTCTTTTACAAACCCCCTGATTAGCTTATTCACGCCATGGCAGGGGCTATTGTGTGTGGCCCGAAAGTGTGCCAAGAAGAAAAGGAGAGTTTTCTATGGAAAACTAGCTTCTGTGTGTGTGTGAGTGTGTGTGTGTGTGTGAGAGTGTGTGTGTGTGTGTGTGTGTGTGTGTGTGAGTGTACATGTGTATGTGTAGAAAGTTGTAATTTACAAAGCCACACACTGAGTAAAACAGCTTGTGGCTACTATTAGTCTTTTCTAAGGTCAAAGCTGTTATTATAGGTGTATCTATTTCTTTTTCCTCTCTCTCTCTCTCTCTCTCGCTTTCGCTCTCTCGCTCTCTCGCTCTCTCGCTCTCTCTCTCTCTCTCTCTTTGATTGTTTACACACTCTGATTGAGAGTGAATAGAGCTCTGAACACCAGGCTGAGGTTTCTTTCTCCTCGCTTCGCTTGACCGCTGCTCAGAGAGTGCAAAGATACTAAATTACTGATCTCAAGTGTTTCTATGACTGTTATCCTGAAGGTTATAATAATAATAATAATAATAAGAAGAAGAAGAAGAAGAAGAAGAAGAAGCATTAGGGTTAGGTTTGCAGTTAGGGAATAAAATATGCATATATAATATATCTTTATCTATATAATAGATCTGACCTTTTGAGGCACGAACTCCACAAGTCCTCTGAAGGGATCCTGTGGTATCTGGCACCAAGGTGTTAGCAGCAGATCCTTTACGTCCTGTAAGTTGTGAGGTGGAGCCATTACGGATTGCATCAGTGAGCCGTAGGTTTACTACTAGTTGTGACTGGTAATGACATGGATTGGTGCAAATAATTTTTATATTTATTTTTTAAATATTTTTTTGTTTTTGCATTCTGTTCCTATTTCACATTGAACAGACCAACAAAAAACATCCCAAAATGACTTGGGAAAAACTACTTTTTACGTTGACAGATTGAAAGGTTTTTTGTTTCTCCTGTAAAGTTGCTGTTTAGGAGGCTTTGAGATTTTGTTCAGACAAGATTTAAGATTCTAGTTAAGTGGAAGTCCTCTACAGTGAGCTCCCCAAGTAAAGTGTTACCCAGCTGTCCTATGCCTGAAGCGTTATTATAGTCACTGTTGCCTTTGTTACTGATTAGCCAAGTTAGCCAAGTTACCAAAAGTTTCAGGACATTGTTTAGTGTTAAAAACCTTCCAATTGCAGTCTTAACGATTTCCTACGCATGTGAAAGGTCAGACTGTCAGTTTTGATTGAAGAAAACACAGAAAGCGATGGTTCGCTCTGTGTGAGCTATACAAAACTTTAGTGTTTTTAAGCTTTAAGCCTGACGTGTCGTTGTTGAGTGGGGCAGTTATTCACATTCGGAGGCTTTTACAGATTCCTCACGTTTCCTAATCGATCAGTTCTGAAGCTCTTGAACCTGCTGGACTCAACAGGTCACAAAACTACACACAAGACCTGCTGAATGTCAAGGAGTAACACAAAACACACACACACACACACACACACACACACACACACACAGTCTCTCTCACTTTACTTCTCTCTCTCTCTTTCTGCCCCTGTCCACCTTTCCATTCTCTCACCTCTGTAATTCTTCTTTTTCTTGTTCCTCCTTTCTTTCTTTCTTTCACTTCTATCTCTCTCTCTCTCTCTCTCTCTCTCTCTCTCTCTCTCTCTCTCTTTCTCTCTCTTTCTCTCTGTCACTCTCATTCCTTTGTACCTTCTCTCTTATTCTCTGCTTACTCTGTCTGTCTCTCATTTACTACTCTCTCTCTCTCTCTCTCTCTCTCTCTCGTTCCCTCATTCTCAATCTCTCTCTTTTATTCTTCCCAAATTTCTCTATTTACTCTCTTCTCAGTGTAAACCCCCTTTTCGTATTTACTTTTCCTTTCTCTCTCTCTCTCTCTCCCTCTGTCTCTTGATCTCAGTCTCTCTTATTCACTCTTTTCCCCTCCCTCCCTCTCTCTCTCTCTCTCTCTCTCTCTCTCTCTCTCTCTCTCTCTCTCTCTCTCCCTCTGTCTCTTGATCTCAGTCTCTCTTATTCACTCTTTCTCCTCCCTCCCTCTCTCTTTCTCTCTCTTTCCCTCTCTCTCTCTTTTACTTGGTATCTTCATCCCCCACTCTCTCCCTTTCTCTCATTCTCTCTCTCTCCCTCACTCGTAATCTCTCTGTCTTCATCTTCATTTTTTCTCACATTTCTCTTCTCCATCCTTTACAACCCTCCCTCGTTTGTCTTTTTCTCTTCTGTCCTTGGCTCTTTCTTTCTATGCTTCATTTCCTTCCATCCCTCCCTCCTCTCTCTCTCTCTCTCTCTCTCTCTCTCTCTCTCTTTTCATGCATTATGTGCAGTTTGATACTTTTTCATCCCGACCCCTGTCTCTTGACTTGGCCCCTGTTAGTCTCTCTCTCTCTCTCTCTCTCTCTCTCTCTCTCTCTCTCTCTCTCTCTCTCTCTCTCCCTCTCTCTCTCTCTCCACAGTGTGCGGTCGCTCGGCTCTGTTTACAGCGGCCGGCTGCATTCAGATCAGACCCGTGACCTTTACGAGTATCAAAGCTCGGCTCTGAGTGTGACCCAGGAGAGCAGAGCAGAAAAAAGCCCCGAAAAACACAGAGTATTAATTGCAGGCTTGACTTCAGAGAGAGAGAGAGAGAGAGAGAGAGAGAGAGAGAGAGAGAGAGAGAGAGAGAGAGACTGGGAGGGAGGGAGGGCTTTCCCCTTGACCCTGAACATCAAACTCTCTCTCTCTCTCTCTCTCCAGTCTACAGGTGCTTTGAACTGTGTTCCTCTGAGAGATGTTTAAAACCATGCTGTAGATTTTCACAGGAAAAAACACAACTGTGATACCAGCAATTTTCCCTCCACTGGAAATCTGTGTGCAGAGAGTTAACCTCTCTAGGCTCCGCCCACTAAAATGGCATCTTTTGTAGCTACTGTTATGAGGCTATTCAGTAGTATGTAAAACTTCAGACACCCCAGTTCAAATGACACACAACATGAAGCAGTGGGCTACTCTCTCTATCTTTTTAATGCCAACACTATTCCCATCGGCCATAACATTAGCACTGATAGAAACATTGATTATCTACAGTGGCATATTAGGCAGCAGGTGAACAGTCCCGTTCTTGAAGCTGGTGTGTTAAAAGCAGGAAAAATGGGCAAGTTCAAGAATGTTGAAGGCCCCAGAAGTTAAAGGATTTAAAGAACTGCCTGAGACCGCAGGGCACAAGGGAGGTCTATTTAATATTAGGCAGGTGATATTAATGTTTTGGCTGCTTGGATTGGATTCCCAGGCTCGGCAAGCAGCCATTACTGGGCCCTTGTGCAAGGCCGGGGCACCTGCTGTGATGACTGCCTACTGCTCTGGGCATGTGTGCTCACTGTCCAAGGTGTGTGTTTGTTCACTTGTGTGTGTGTGTGTGTGTGTGTGTGTGTGTGTGTGTTTGTTCACTTGTGTGTGTGTGTGTGTGTGTGTGTGTTCACGGGAGGCCAAATTCCATCTGTGTCCAACACAAATAAGGTGAATATGGGGGTCTTTATCTATGGGTGTTACTTAAAGTAGCTGAATACATTCATTAGAAGGTCATTTGGTGTATGAGTTGGTGTGTAATAGCTGAAGTAATACTGTAGTAATACTACAATAAATACTGTCACAAATCCTCTAGAAAAACCTCATTACCCCAAACCCACTCCCCCACCCAAATCTGAGGCTGGACCAAGCTGAATCTCGTGCCAAGAAAATTGTAAAAGTTGGCCCCAGCTGAACCACTGTCTGCAACAACTCTCATCAAATGAAGCTAAAATGAAGCTGGAGAAAATAACAAAGTGAACAAAGGAAGATGTCAAAGACTGTCTGTTTAGTGTGGAGCATTAAAAAAAACGAGCTCCAGGAAGAAAAAAAAGTCCAATCATTCACTTTTGCTTCAGAGGATTCATTGAAAGCTGATAGCACAATGCCTAAAACGATCTGCCGCTCAAAAGCTCTTTCAGATTCACTAACGTGTAGAAAGTAGGGGGGAAAAAAAACAGTGACCTTGACTTTGGAAAGATTTAAAACTCATCTTTTCTCCTCAGAGACACATTCGGCTCTCCCTAAGCTGCCCCGCTTACTTTAAACTCTGGCTTTTGATTCCGTTTGGTAAACATTAATTAGAAAGGGCTGGTTTTGACCGCCATGCTCTCAGCGCTTGTCGCTGGATTGTCTGAGGAGAATAGAAAAGCTTGTCTGAGGGATCCCTGAAGTACGTGTGGGTTTTAAGGGCAGTTAATAGGTGTTTGGTTCTAATCCGGAAACATAGTCTGGAATACCGATGTATTTTGTGTGAGTGTGTGTGTGTGTGTGTGTGTGTTACTGTGAGAACCTTTGTGGTGTGTTTAAGTGATAGTAGATTACAACAGGCCCTCAAATGATCTCTTTTTCTCTCTCTCTCTCTCGTTCTCTGGGCCTGATGTACTGAGCCTTTTGCGGAAG
This sequence comes from Salminus brasiliensis, assembly GCF_030463535.1. NCBI lineage: Eukaryota > Metazoa > Chordata > Actinopteri > Characiformes > Bryconidae > Salminus > Salminus brasiliensis. The sequence continues at coordinate 29,934,092 of NC_132890.1, read as the reverse complement.
ATTGGGGCTTAAATCTGCCCACATGTTCTGTGTAAAACTGGTGCAGGAGCCTTAATGTGCAGTTTATGAACCACAGGTGTACATGAGCATGGATAAAAACCAGCAAGGAACACCTAAGATGTTGTATTTACATTATTGGGGGTTACATTTTTGAACTGGCCAATAGAAAACTGTCCAGTCAGGACTGATTTCTCATTGCCATCTAGGTAAATGCAGCTAAGTGAGCTTACCCATTGGTTAGGCCATCAGGAGCTGGACTGTAGGTCTTACCAGTTACATGAGAGAAACCAACACCAGAACATCTATACCCAGAGAAATGGCTCGATTATGAAGCTCTGCTGAAGCAGACAGGTTGGGTGCTTGTGAGGCTCTAAGGTTAGCTCTTAGGCTAATGCCTAACCTTATAGCCTCACAAAAACGACATGTTCACTACCCTAGCTAACGCTACATCTCAGTTCGTATGTGTCTTTCTGACCCCCATTAGGAGCCTTCAGAGGAGGAGAGATCTCTCAGTATGTTCAGTCAGACTGCCATTGTGTGCAGTTTCTGTCCAGCTCTCCAGGGCCTAACACAAACCCAAACACACACAAGGCCATCAGATGAGGGCTATGTAAGTGTGTGTGTGTGTGTGTGTGGAAGGGGGGGTGGTTGGGTCCCTGGCCGAGCGCTGAGGCCTCACACTCACCCTGTCTCATCGATCCTCTGGCGTGTAGCCCAGGCCAGTGTATGACTGTGTGTGTTGTGCAGGTGTGAGTCAGTATTAGCACATGGATGTCAGGGGACGTGTGTGAGGCTGTCTGTTGGAGTTACAGTGCTGTACGTATTTAAAGAACAAATATGTTGTAGTCCTGTGTCTGTGCGAGGGCAGTGTGTCTGTGTGTGAGTGAGATGTGATACATATATAGAGAGAGAGAGACAGAGAGAGAGAGAGAGAGAGAGAGAGAGAGAGAGAGAGAGAGAAGGGGAGAGTGAGACAAAGAGAAAGTGAAAAGGAGAGAGATGAAGAGAGAGAGAGAGAATAAGGTAACGAGATAGGCTAGACAAGGCTAGAGAAAGGTGAAGAGTGTATGTGTGTGTGTGTGTGTGTGTGTGAGAGAGAGAGAGAGAGAGAGAGATAAAGAGTGATAAAGTGATTGAGATAGGGATAGAGAGAAATAAAGAGAGAGTGAGGGACGCATAAACAGAAAGAGAGAGAGAGAGAGAGAAAGAGAGAGAGAGAGAGAGAGAGAGAGAGAGAGAGAGATACAGTGATTGAGACAGGGATAGAGAGATAAAGAGAGAGTGAGGGATGCAGAAAGAGAGCGAGAGAGAGATGGAGACATCTCTGCCCTGCATGTGGAAGACTAGGGTTCGATCTCCTAACCCCCCGGGCAGGCTTACCCCACTATACCAACATCCTCCTCCTCCTTACTCAGATCAAACAGTGCATCTCTCAGTAAATGTAAACCAGAGAGAGAGAATGTCTAAAGCAGAAGCTGCTGTATGTAAACGACTGGTAATTGCAGAATGATTGACAGCTCACACCTTTCCAGGTGAAACCTCTGATCAGTCAGGCTGTGATGTCGCAGTAATAGTATTTGATTTGTGAACGATCACTTGAACCCAAATCATTTTCATTTCCTCGAGGCCGCCGCAGTTTAACCGCCGCAGCGTCACGCTGTGCTGTAGAGAATCATTTTCTCGTTGACTGCGGAGCGCTGGATGATGGGGGAGGGGTGTGAGTGTGCCGCTTTCCAGTGGTGCCCAATCACATGCCCCATTGCCCCTGTGCCACTGTGAAATAGGCCTCCGCAAAACATCGCATCAAATTGTCCCACCACGTCATTGGCTGACAGTCCCATCCATCACAGGCGCAGTTAAGGACAAAGGACCTGCACTCGTTTGCCTGGCCTCGTCTGACCACACCACAGTCTGTTTCCATCTACCTGCTGTACCTGGTCACTTTACATCAGACACATCGGAGTTCATGATCTTGCTCTTCTTGGAGTGACCTTAAGCCTCCTGTGGACGATCTACAGACGTGCAAACTGGTGAACCTCAGGATTAGGGCCAGGGTTAAGTTTGGGTTAGGATTCTGGAAGCGGGAGCGCTTGCTCTGAGGGTCTGGTACGTTAGGTCCAGTGTGAAAGCTGCTTTCGAGCCTGGCAGCGGCCAGAGAACTGAGCTCTGGTCCTTCTGAAATCGGTGGTCTGGGGTTCACTTCAAGCGGCTCTGGTGTGGTCGGCTGTGCGTGAGGAAGCTATCAGCTCCTGGCACCATGTGTTTGGGGTTGCGATTGGTTTGTCACTTTGACTCATGCCACAACCCCAGGCCCCTGGACCTGCCCGACCCACACCATGCTATCCTGGATCCACAATCAACTACTATTATGAGTCATACAACCCTTGTTCAGTACTCAATGAAATCCTCTTTGCTTAGAAGCCATAATTGAAGGTGTGTTTTATTTCTGCTAAGACCAAACTAAAGCACAGCATCTGCTGAAGGACCAGAGTTTGAACCTGGTGATTTAATTTCCATCAAGTAAAATGTCGCCTCACTTAACTCACTAGCATGGAAGCAGAAAAAAAGCAACAAAAGCATTGAGTGAAGATCTCCAGGCCTCCAGGTCACTTCACTGTGGGTGAAACCCAATATGCAATGATGGACAATAGCCATTTTCAAAAGGTGCTAATTTCTAATAATGCCTTTCATTTTGGTGTCAAGGGTGCAGCTAAAGTACCACAAATGTAAAAGTGGAAAAATGTATTAGCATTAAACAATCACAATCTCAAAAGAGAAGTTTGCTCACTCCTGCCATATGGATTTTTCCAAGTGGAAGTGGCAAGGGGAAGCGAATAAGGGCTTCGTTTAAAAGTGAGTAATTGAATTGGGATCAGGAGTGCAGGAAAGAAGGACGGAGATGGTGGAAAATGGAAGAAAGTAATGATTTCCTCTGAATGGCTGAATCAGTAAAACTCACGTAAACAAACGCTTTCTGCTGAAGTGTAAGATGATTTAATTGTTTTTTAATGAAGACCTGGCGACACGGACCACCATCGATTGATTGACCGTCTGTTCAGAGAATTTGGCTCTGAGATTTGAATCATCAATCATTAAAAAGACTTCTCCTGTTTTATCTTTTCTATAAAATAAAAAAACAAATAACAGTATGCCAGCTGTTCTAACTGCTTACAGCAGAACACAGGATAGTACTGAATGAAACTAAAACATACTGCAGATTATACTGGACTGTAATCACTTACCGTCAGAATGCAGTAACTACCCACACTTCCACTGCAAATAACACATACACTGTGGATTCATGCAGGATTAGAATCATCCCACAATTACTACTGTCAGACTGTAGAAAATCACACACTGTATATTCATACTGGATCATAAGTATTCTACAATTATTTCCACCAGACAGTAAAAACTACACATTCATCCATTCATACTAATCATGATTTAATGGCACTCCACTATTATTACATCCAGACTGTAGATTCATACTGGATTATAATCAATACACAATTATTAATGTTAAACTGCAAAAAACTTCACACACACTGTAGATACATACTGGATTATGACCTCTCCACAATTATTACCTTTATTTGACAAAAAAACTACAAACTGTAGATTCATACTGGATTATAATCTCTCCACAATTATTACTGTCAGACTGTAAAAAATCACACTGTACATTCATGCTGGATTATGATCACTCCACAATTATTACCTTTAGATGACAAAAAAAAACTACACACTGTAGATTCATACTGGATTAGGATTACTCAGAAAATTATTATTGTTATACTTCAAAAAATAAGCGCTTCAGATTCATACTGGATTATAATCACTCCACAATTACTCATGTCAAACTGCAAAACCCTTCACACACACTGTAGATTCATACTGGATTATAATCACTCCACAATTATTACAGTTAATATGTAAAACTATCCCTGTAGATTCATAATAGATTATAATCATTCTACAATTCCATCAGACTGTACTAAATGAATTCATACTAAATGAATGTTACTCCACATTTATTACTGTTAGACTACAAAAAACTACACCCAGTAGATTCATACTGGATTATGATTAGTTACTCCACAACTATTACTGTCAAGATGGTAAAAATACATACACAGCAGATGCCTGCTGGATCACTAATCAGTCATACAGTGTCAGAAACCACATGAGCAAATATTAGATTACATAACATCTCCACAGGGTTTGAGGCAAGTGTGTGTTGATTTTGGCATGGAGTTAGCAGCAGGCTAATTGGTGGAGTATAAAGCTTCCGTTACTTGTTAGCTACATTAGCCAATGCTAAAACTAAAAAAGCAAACTTTTGATGTTAAATATGTCTTGTTGAACTGTTAATATTGTGTAGAAAGACAATTGAGTCATTCTTTACTAAACTATTCGGTAAAAACTGGACATCTTTTGTTTAAGGTGACCATTGAATACATGAGCATAAATTTATGAAATAGGGGAAAGATAAGCCATCCAAACAAATAATAATGCAGAATGTAGGACACTGGGCAGTATTTAAAAGAAGAAAAAATGTGTCTGTGTGTGTGTGTGTGTGTGTGTGTGTGTGTGTGTGTGTGTGTGCGCGCGCGCGCATCAGTGCGATTCTCAGTAGAGTGCACAGAACTGTCAAGGTGATTCAGTGTTCTGAAACCTGTCATTTCTCTCACCTCCACACTCTCGCTAGGTGGAGTCACCGGTTCAGAGCATCGCACGCTACCGCTGCAAGGGTCACACACACACAAACCTGCATACACAGAGACAGACACACAAACACACACACACAAACACACACACACACACAAACACATGCCAGGGGACCATCCCCAGTAGGACCATACAATGATCACACAGTTCAATCATCAATCCCTTACCCATCCACTCACAATAGCTACCAGTCAGCAGGGCAATAACAAAACACAGCTATACAGCAGCCATGTGAACACACAGCACCTCTACATGTGATGCAAGGAAATGAAGGGTTTCTATCTTCTATAGGGTGTCTGTGTTCGGATTTGAACTGGAAAGGGGCGTGGCCTACACGTGAGCTTCACATATAGCAAGTCCTTTAAGCAGTTTTTATGTTTTAAAGCAGCGTCATGTGAAAAGTATGTTTTGCTCCTCAGCTCCATCTATGTGTGTGTGTGGAAGTGGAATGTGTGCTTTGAGACACCTCTAAAGGACATGGCTTTACACATGCATTCTGCATCGAATGATGTGAACATAGGCAGTAGAGTAATATTACAGGACTTTACACAAAAGTAACTTGGGTTACGCAGCATCACGCAGTTCGCACATGCGTTTTCCTTTCTGCTTCGCCAAAGTTACATTGTGCAGTTTCGGGCATGCTGAGCTTGTACTAGCACCGATAGCAGCACTGTTCTTCTGATTGTGGGTCAGTGGAGCATCAACATAATTTAGAGATTTTTTTTAAAGGTATAAATTCTACATAATGTTGCTTTAAGGACAACGAACAACAATCAAGTTACTGTATAATAGAAATATACACTACACAAACAAAAGTATTCGGACAGCTCCTGATTTATTGTTTCTCCAAAAATCAAGGGTATTAAAAAAATCAAAGCTACGATCCAGGTAAGACTAGATTTTGGAGCACTGCTGTGAGGATTTGATTGCAATCAGCAACAAGAGTGTTAGTGAGGTCAGGATGTTGGATGATCACCACCCCAACTCATCCCAAAGGTATTGGATGGAGCACCATCCATCACTCCATTCCTGCTCTACAGCTCAATGCTGGCGTGCTTTTTACCCCTTTACCCCACGCCTGGCATTAGGCACGGTGCCAATAGGTTCATGTTTATGTGCACCAGAGAGTAATGCTCTATCTATTGCCAATATTTCTCTACAGGGACTAGGCAAGCTGTGTGTGTGGGCATCTGCACATCTGTGGCAGCAAAGGGGGCAACTTAAAGTCACTGAATGCATTCATTAGGTGTCCACAGACATTTGGACATGTAGTGTCACTGGGATGCACACCACAGAATAGAGTTTTGTGTGTATTTTAGTTAGTTTAGTGTTTTTGGTGTAAATAAACAAAGCCATTTCCCGCTGTCGTCTTCTCAGAGAATCTTTATCAGATTCCAGCCAACAAATATAGAGCAGTTGCCCCATTAATTAATTAATTAATTAACTAACTAATTCATCAGTGAATCTCACAAAACACCACAACAAATAGTAGGTACCTTCAAAAAGACATTAGCGAGACAGAGAGAGAGAGACAGAGAGAGAGAGAGAGAGAGAGAGAGAGAAAGAGGGGCTTTAGCTTCAGGTCATTTTGAGGGTCAATAACATTCAAAGGCTGGACCTTCCCAACCCCCATCCCAATCACACACACACACTTGTGCACTTGCCATTTTGCTTTTCCTAACAAGGCAAGTTACCTGTTTTGTCTTGAACGTGTAGGAGAACACAAACACACACACACACACACACACACACACACACACACACACACACTGGCATGCACAAACATGCCCCACATGTTAACCCACTCAAACACTTTCAAATGCAATTTCACACAGACACAAACATAAAGCAAGAGCACTGGCACACACACACACCTTCATGACACACATCCCACACATATGCCCACATATGCTCACTTGCCCTCAGGTGAGTGTTAGCGGGCCTCGGGCAAAAGAGGGGTGGGGGAAGGTGAGAGTTTGGGGGTTGAATAATAGATAGGAATGAAGAGGTAACGGAGGAGTAGTGATGCAGATAAAGTATACAGAGGAACAGCAAGACAGTGGGATGCCTAGAGAGAGAGAGAGAGAGAGAGAGAGAGAGAGAGAGAGAGAGAGAGAGAAAGAGAGAGAGAGAGAGAGAGAGAGAGAGAGAGAGAGAAAGAGAGAGAGAGAGAGAGGGAGGGAGAAGGTATGACAGTTTCCTCTCCTCCTGTCTCCTCCTCATACTCATTTTTCTCTCTCTTAGACCCTGTTTACACACAGTCACTTCATGTGACTAGTATCTGGATTGTATCCTGATAAGATTGTGGCCACATGCAGTTACACTGGGGAGTCAAATGCTGCTCAGGTTAGTCAGACTGATCTGACTAATCAAATCTGATCGCTGGGATGGAATATGCAAATTTTCTCATTATGTGGCAATTATTGCTGAGGTTTTAATGGGAGGGGTTCTGGGTGATGGGTGTGTTTACTTTGCTGCAACATGCAGCTCAAATGTGTCTCACTTGCATGTTTATGTGGCTTAGTCTTATCCAGATATAGGCCTGATACTCAACATGCATGAAGTGACCAGGTTATATATATATATATATATATATATATATATATATATATATATATATATATATATATACACACATATAATTATTTTTGCTCTCTTATCTCATCACTCTCCTCCAGACACACACATATACCTGTGTGAGGGTCCTGTGTATGGTGCAGTGGGACACTGCTGAAGTTTCTCTGATAACCTTTCAGAGCTTTGTAATCAGGTGTTACACAGACCCCAGACCCCCACACCCTAAGGACCCCGCTGCTGTTTACTCAGTAAGCACCTCAAACGCTCCTCACTGCAGTGTGTGTGTGTGTGCGTGTGTGGTTGTGGGGGGTCTTCCCTTGCATTTAATATTGTGTTTGTAGAATTTAGCTCTGAGAGATCCCCTGACAAACACACACACACACACACACACACACATAACACACACACATTGCTAACATGTCTCCTTTGTTGGTAAAGGATTTTCCTTAGACCTACATGTGTTTTGTACTGTGGTTTGCCTAATGAAGTCACACTGGCTTGTGCACACACACACACACACACACACACAGAAACACACACACACACAGTCATAACCGTGGTAATCTAGTCTACTTCATCTATCTGCATAGAGAAAATCTCTGTTTAAATTTCAGGCCTTACTCTGTTTATTCCTTATCAGCAGTGTCACAGCAGTGTGTGTGAGTCTGTGTGTGTGTGTGTATGTGTGTCAATCTGTCAGGCAGGTATATACAGAGAGAGAGAGAAAAAGAGAGAGGACAGTCATCCATCCATCAGTCATCCGTCAAATTATTGATCAGCAGAGAAACACATTCCTGATACCCCCCCCCCCCCATTCCACACACACACACACACACACACGCCTCTTGCTGAACACCAAAACTGACCTAACCCGTCGGACCTTGTTGGGTTATGTTAGTGAACAAAGCTAATTAGCATTAACCGCTAATCCTTCCGTCAGGAACTGCGTCAGCTCACTGCACATGTCCCAGTGTAAAGTCCCACACCTCTGTCCACGCTCTGTATGCTTATGGTTCTCAAAGTCGTGCTGTAGCCGAAGGGAAAGTCTCCTTACATTGCCTACTGGGTCAGTGACCTCTGACCCTCAAGGTCAGTTAAATAAAGCCTATTGGAATTGGTGTGTAGCACCGCTGCAGGAAAGAAAGCTCGGCTCAAAACCTGATTAGATTTTTTGTGTTAGAGGTTATGTTCTTTATAACATAGCCTCACTTACAGAACCTTATAAAAACCTGTGTGTTTAAGTGTTTACACTTTCATTTTTATGCGGACTGACCTTATCCAGATATAATCCTGATAATAATGGGAATCTGGCAGCTGTTCTCTACATTGTGTAAATGTCATGATGAATGGACCAATAGAAATGCTCCAAAATCCTGTTATCCTGTTTTCCTGTTAAGATTTTTTTTCTTCTTGGAAAGTAACTGTCTCTACTGTTCAGGGAAGGCTTTCTACTAGACTTTAAAACATTGCTAGGTGAAGATTTGATTGCATTCAGCAACAAGAGCATTGGTGAATCCCAAAAGTATTGGATGGAGCACTTTGGATCATTCTAGAGAACATAGTTCCACTACTCCACAGGGGCTTTATACCCCTCTAGCCCACACCTGGCATTACGCATGGTGCCAATAGCTGAATGCATTCATTAGAAGGGGTGTCCACAAGGTCAGGCCTATGGCAGCTAATCAGGCCTGAGGCATATCACCAACTGTCAGAGAACCTTCAAAATTTCAAGCCCTATACATTATCTGACTCTTCAAACCTTGTGCTAACCATCAGTAGCCATTGGCTCTAAGAAACTGCCTAAACAAAAGCCATGTGCTTTCAGCTTGCGGTTTCTACAGGGCTGACTGTTCAGGGGAACTGTGGAGGTCAAGAGGAGATCTGGAAGGCCAACAAAACCTCTCAGAGAGAACTGCTTGTGTGCTCTCAAGAAATGCACATCAAATCACCCATATGACCACCAGAAACCTACATGAAAGTTGAGAGTCGAGAGGGTGGTGTACCCCTTCACATACTCATAAAAAGGAAACCCTACCTGTGACCCCTTCTCTAAACTCAATGACTTAATCATGGCAACTGCAAGCTTCACATTATGGAAGCACGAAAATACAAGGCTGTGAGTTGGGACAGAAATCGAAGGAGGGCACTAATAGATGTCTTAGGTCCACTATTGGGCACACACACTCACAAGCACACACACATACACACACAGAGATATACACCATAGACAAGGTCAAGGACATTGTCTATATTTGCTTCATGGCTTCAAAATAGGGGCAGCTGTGAATGAGGAAGAGAGAACACAACAATCGGCAGTCATTTAGCCCTCCTGTTCATCACTCACAAACACACACACACACACACACACACACACACACACCGGGAAGAGGTAATTAGCTGGGCTCGTCCCACAGCTGTGAGGTGGTAGCCTCTCTTTACACTGTGAGTGTGACGGCCTTCTCTCCAGTAAAAAGGAGAAATCGCTCTCCTCTCTAAAAACCAGGAGGTGAGGAACATCATTAGAGCCTTTCCTTCCTTCAACCAAGCATCGATCAATACACAGACACACACACACACACAGAAGAATGGAGCACTTAGAAAGCAGAAAGAAAGTCAGATTTCAGCACGAGTTCCAGTTCATACCAGCTGAGACTTGGGGAAAGCATCTGAATGCTTTTGCTGCTTAATAAATATGACTTATTTCATTGGAAATATTTCAATTGATAAACAGTCTGAGTGAGATTTCAAGGTTTTCAGTCTCTTGTTTTTTAGGAAGCTCTATTGCCACAACTGTTAAATTTCTTAGCAAAGCAAAATTCAATATACTATATCTCAGTATCTCAATTAACGTTAGCCAGCCTAATTTTAAATCTACACAATAACGGCTCATTAACTTGTTAAACGAAGTTAAGGCCTATCAAATCCACCATCATCAGCACCTATCATAGCATTAGTACCACCTAATATTCAGTACGTTCTATTCAATTCAATGAGTTTTATTTATATAGCGCTTTTTACAACAAATCTTTACAGCTTTACAGGTCTGAGCCTGTTTTGAGCAAGCTAGTGGCAATAGTAGCAAGGAAAAACTCCCTCGGGTCGAGAGGAAAAAACCTTGAGAGGAATCAAGACTCAAAAAGGGGAACCAATCCTCCTCAGGTTGATGCCGGATCATAATAAACATCCAAACAGGAATGAAAACCACAATAAAACAAAACAAAATAAAAAAAAGGTAAGATGAAAATATAAGTCCTGCAGGTAAACAGTCAGAAGCATAGTACTGCAGTGAAGTGAGGATGAATCAGTGCGAGGTCCCAAAGCAGGACAGCGGGCAGGAGGGTAGTGGAGAGCGTTCCACCACAACAGATCTGAGCATTCAAAGTATCTGAGACATTAGCAGCAGATCTTTTAAGTCCTGTAAGTTGTGAGGTGGGGCCTCCATGGATCACATTAATGAGCCTTAGGTGCCCATGACCCTGTCGTCCCTGTCGTCAGTTCAATGTTTTTTTTTAAACCACTTCTAGTAGATGTTGACCACTGCATACCAAGATGTTTTGAAGATGTTCTGACCTAGTCGTCAACTCCGTATTTAGAATGCTACCTTGTTTGCATACAAAATTCCTAAGTAAAACCTTAGAAAGCCCATTCAAGGAGCATCAGCTAGGTTTCTACTTTGTCTCTACCACTTTCTGTGGTGTAACAAGAACAACATGTCAATGAAAAACGAAGAAGCTAGCTCAGTTTGTGTCTTATCTCAGATGTGGATCAGCCAAGAAACAAAGCTTTGGTGGAGGTTTAGTGTCTAAATTTAAATTCTTTAGTTTAGTGCTCTGGAGCTACGAGGCTGACATCCCTAACAAACCCAAATCTTTTCTGTAAATACATCCATAAATCCATGTCTAATACTCGCTGTGATGATTAATATTAATATTATTAATAAATGCACTAATAAAGCATTAAATAACTGATTTTAATTGATTTTAATAAGCCATCAGATGCATAAATAAATTAACAATCCCAACTAGGCTATCTGATTAGCATCAAGTAATGGCCAAGTTAGTATTAGCTAACAGCAACTGCCACAGCATTTAGCCATATGCCTTTTACAGCGTTGTGTAGTAAAATTCCACATTTTTTCAGCAGACTGTGGTAGACTCGCCTTGCGTCCTCAGGACAATTCTTCTCTGCTGTGCTGCAGAATTAATGAGCTTGCAGAATTAAGAAATACGTTCCTCGGACGCCATAGTTTGTGTTATCACATTACCGTCCGGGATTGGATTATCGAAGATGAATTACACATAATTGTGCATAAACAGCATCCTATAATCTCATTAATGCATGGATCGCAGTGCCTGCTATGAAGCCCATCCAATGCTAATTTAGAGCTGAAATGTTTTGGGCGATAGATCAATTTTGGTATGATTGCGCATGACCCGCGGGGGGCAGGGAGGACAGTGCAAAGGTTTATATTAGAGCTAGATTGATGCTGGCTTTAACTGGCTTCCTCAACGGACCGAACCATTATCTTACATGTAGCCTTCAGCAATCGAGTTTACTGGAACTTAATCATACCCCTGCCCCACCCCCCCTCGGTCATGGCTATGGGCTAATCTAATAGAGCTGTAGCACTTCAGAGGCACTGTGGGCTTTTGTGGGGTTTCGGGGGTTTGACTCTGGCCAGCGTCTGTCCAGTTTGACTTTGAGCGACTGAAGAACGTGGAGGATCGGTCCAGTCAAGCTTGCATGTGTGAGGTTAGGGCTTCTCAGAAGGCCCACATACTAACACATATTTTAGAATGAACAATAATATTATGCCATGTTGCGTGGCTCTGTCCGAATACTTTAATAAACCTCCCTTTCATGTCTTCCTTCCTTGATTTGGCCTAATTTGTATCTCCTGGACTGGGGCTGACTGGCATATGGATCCACATGGCCACTAGATCGGACATTTTAGTTAAGTATTCGGACACGACTATTCAGGACCAGTGTAAAACCACCTTAAAGAACTGGTAGATTCTGATGCCTCTGCAGTGTAAAGATATGTGTTTTAAACCCTCAGATGCTAAACACACAGAAATCTGGTCATCAGTCAAGTTCTGCAGCTCAATAAATGAAATCAGCATTAACCCTGTGTATTTATATTTTTGTAAATTCTATTTTTTTTTATTATTCAGCATCACTTCTAATCCTTCATCTACAATCATATGATCTTATGCAATCTTGTGTTGCTGATTTTCTATGTGTAAATTGAAAAAAAAATCTCCACGTCAAACATAGGGAAACTTAAATATAGTATTTTTCTGCACATTTTGGTGCACAATTTGTATTCGTTTGCTGAATTTAACTGTACTGATTTATAATAGAGTGCCAAAGAGGTGGTCTTGGTCTGGAGCAAGTGAACAATGACTTTCATTGGCAGTGAGAAAACACTGTTTTGGATGTTTCAGACTTTCAGACCAATTAAAGCAACACTATGTAGCATTTTTACCTTAGAAAAGAGCTTTAAAATCACTGTGATGCTCCACTGACCTGTAATAGGGAGAATAGGTACATTATCATTGCTACTGGGGAATCAGTACGCTGCTAATTGCAACTTTGGAGAAGCAGGTAGGATATCCAGTGTGAAGCTCTTTAATATTAATAAAAAATTAATAATCTAACACCTCAATCCACTTGCTTCTTTCACTTTCAGCTTGTCCAGAAAAATCTTCACTTTAGTGGTGTCTCAAAGCACAAACTACACTGCCTGACTGTAGAGGGAGGTCAGGAGCAAAAATGTCAATTTTCCATATTGTTGCTTTAAAGAAAGTTGAGGCAGGCTATCGAGGAAAAATAACTGGAGAAATACACAGATGATGTAACTGTGGCATGGCGTCTGTGTTCATTTGCAGATTTGTAAGTAGTCTTGAGTTCTGAGCTTGAAGCTAGTCCTATGCTATAATATTAGCAGTGGAATATTACAGTGGAACCAAATGTTTCTTTTCATAATATTTGTCCGGGAAAGGCGGCCCTGCTGTATAGATGACACGCTGATGCCAGGCACATTCTCATCTACAAACCAATCGCTGTCAAGAATAGGAAGACGCAACCCACGTAGATGAAGGCAACAAGACATAGATGCAAAGTTCCTCGATGCGCTTGCTAAATAGCAATGTGAAACTGGATTTTACAATGAAACACAAACATGAACCTTGGTTTAGACCTTGGTCTGGGCTTTCAGGTGTGAACAAATGGCCTTATTCAGAGTCAGAACATCAGCTATACACAAACATGGTGCACAAACCTTTGCATACTGTACTGCATTTATGTGGCTATGGAATGTAAAGGCAAGGTTAAATAAGACATAAGGCCAAAAAAACATGAGCATGAGTCGTAGTCAGTATTAGGAGTCATCTCTCCACATGCATTTTCCCACAGCCTAAGTCGGACGCACTCAAACACACACACACAGACACACGCATGTACACACACATATATATACACACACAGAACTGCTGAGCATTTCAATTAAACAAACAGGTTCTGTTCTCATAAACTTTCAGAATAGAGATCGATGAGATGAACATGAAATCTCCCCCACACACACAGTAGCATCCCCTGACCTTTACTCCTCTGAATTTCATAATTTATAGGCGTGGGACAGTGCGAGGAGCCAGGGAGGGAAATATATCTGCACCTTCCATTGTGTTAATGCAGGCGCGCGGCCGGCAAGCTGACGCTGGCCAATTCCATTAGAGAGATTGTGATAGCGGAGATGAACAGGCTATTGACAGGCCAGAAGCTTAATGAATTGGTCTGTCTGAGCGTCAGGCTTTTTCACAGGGACCGGCTCATTTTTTTCCCCCTTTCTCTCTCTTTTTTTTGTTTTCTGCCTTGTCTCATTAAAATGGCTGCGGTGTTTTATTACAGCTGCGTTTGCTAAACAATCTTTGAGTGATTACACAAAGCAGCTTCTTAGCAGTGTCGCTCCGCCGCGTTTTAAACACTGCTGTTGTTTCCTTTCATGTATAGTAGGATAAAAGATTTTGATACAGTAATGTGTTAAAGATGCAGCAGATGCATTTACTGAATATTAAGTTTTTTGATGTATAAATATTAACTATAAGATTTGGTAAAAATGGTCATATGCCTATTTACAACCCTGTTATTTGGCCTCATAACACTGATTTTCCTGTAACAGAGGGCTTTAAAAAACAAGCTTTGATTACGCAACAGCCGATGTGATGTGATGGGGAGTGATGGACACCAGAGCAGCATCTAGAACGGTACTGGGGCGATGGACTGACACTCTTCCAGTAGGTGTTTTGGTGAAGATGGTGCAAAGAGTGTGTCCCACACAAAAGGCCACGACACATGACTTGTCGAGGCCTACTTCACAAACCATTCAGTGACCCCTTGTACCCTGTGGATGGGGCCTTCATCTCTATCCTGAATGAGACCTCTCTTCCCTTCCGGATAGAAATGATTCATCATAGGATAACGGCGATCAGTCAGAATAACATTGTATTCCCCCTAAAGAGTCAAGTGGGCCCCAACCATTCCACCACAGTGCCCCCAAAGCAAAGCAGCGCCACTGTTGCAGTCAAGCATTTAGGGCTGTACCGTTACAGCCCTATAGTGTATACATACACTATATAGAGAAAAGTGTATATAGAGAAAAGTATTGGGACACTTGCTCTTTCATTCTTTCTTCTGAAATCAACGGTATTGAAAGAGTGGATCTTGCTATTGTCCAGCAGTGAAGGCTTTCAACTAGATTCTGGAGCATTGCTGTCAGGATTTGATTGCATTCAGCGACGATAGCATTAGTGACATCAGGATACTGGAAGAACACCACCCCAACTCACCCCAGAACTATTGGATGAAGCACCATCATTCCAGAGAACACAGTTCCACTGCTTCACAGCTCATTGCTGGGGGGTTTATTTCCCTGTAGCATTTGCATTCAGGTATTTTAGGCTTCCAGCTGTGGTGGGAAACAGTTTGACCAGTGGCTGCATGTAGATGCAGGTACATGTAGATCAATAGTGGCGGTGAGAAGGGGGGACATAAGCAGTCTGAATAATGGCTGCATGTAGATGCAGGTACAGGAAGGCGGGGCTTAAAGCTTAAAGCTGTACAAATCCACACATTTTACACAATTTAGAAATCCCGACCGGATGCGTTTTTTACATTCCAAAAAGAGGACATGACCATTAAAAAGAGGATGGTTGATCACCCTATGCAACACACACAGTAAACATGCTCCTAAATGTCTGTGTTAAAGTTGAAATACATGGACGAGGACCACCAGCTTTCCCAGCGCATGCTCTGATGGGAGGAACCTCCACATCCTAGGATTAGCACTAGGAATCTGCTTTGCCTGGTCAAACAAGGCATCCAGAAATACGATTTGAAAAGAGATATCATGGCTTTTTGCTGTTCAGACTGCAGAAAATCCGCCCTGCTCCAGTCGGAAATGCTGAAAAATTGGATTTGAGCCGCCTGTGTGAGCAAAGCCTACATGGGGCTTCAGTCATAAAGACGGCTCGACTGGCCAGTGTTTTAACAGGAGCAGTTACTAAAGTGACTTCTGCATTTAGAAAGACTGGAAACAGGGCTGCACACTGTGGTGGGACGTGCACATTCAGTGGCCGTGATGCTTGTGCATTGGTGCAATATGCAAGGAACACTAGTAGAGCAGCTGTTCCTCAGCCGACTGGGAATGCCAATGTGTCTACAGGTACCCAGAGAGGGGTATTATAGGGAGAATGCAGTGCAAAGACCCCTCTTTACAAAGACGAATGGCCATCTGAGCACACTGCTCTATAGTAATGTGGAAAACACTGATCTGAGCAGACAAGTCATCCTTCACCATGTGTGGCGTCCACCAAGAGAACGGTACAGCCCTAAATGCTTGACTGCAACAGTGGCGCTGCTTTGCTCTGGGGGCATTGTGGTGGCATGGTTGGGGTCCACTTGTCACCTTAGGGGAAATACAATGTTATTCTGACTGATTGGCGTTATCCTATGATGAATCATTTCTATCCTGATGGGAGGAGTGGTCTCGTCCATGATGGAGATGAAGGCCCCATCCACAGGATACAAGGGGTCACTCAATGGTTTGTTGAGTAGGCCTCGACAAGTCATGTGCCGTGGCTTTTTGTGTGGAGCTGCTCTGGTGACTTGTGGTGGTCCATCACTGTATTATGAGATTTTGTGTTGGTGTTTGTCTGGATATGTTAAGATATGTCCTGTCTGTTTGTGTTAAGCTAGCATTGCTTCCAAGTTTTTGGCCTGCAATCTAGGGCTACACTAGCAAAAGGGTTGTATGTAGCTTTGAAAAATGGTCCTTTGACTCCTAACAATGGTGTAGCCCATTTTTCGCTGTATAGAACCATTATTAAAAGGTTCTTGAATAATGTCTCCATCAACAAGAAGTTTTCCATGTATCTGAAGAATTCTTTAACCAAGGACCATTTAAGCATTCAGATGATTCTTTAAGTTGTCATAGTTCTGTCTGGAATGTAAGCATTGCTTCTAATAAAAAAAAAAACATAAAGCCACAATAGGCAGTGTAAGAGTTTACTCCTAACCTTTCTGACATCTTTATTTTTAAAGGTGTAATCATATTGTATAGAATCAGACCCATGAAAAGATGCCTTTGATGGATTTCTGCTTCAATGGCGGCTTGACAGTAGCTGGCTGGTGCTGAAATGTGCAGTTATTGTGCAGTGGCCTTCGTGCTGTATGGGATGGGGTCTATAGGCCCATACTGTGGGGCACAATACCTGCCCTCTAGCCCGTCAGTGTCATGGAGACGCCCTGCAGTTCTCAGAGTCCGATGGAACCGCAGCGGGGAGAAACGTGGAGCGGCGGGGAACCGCCAAAAGGGCACGAAACGTCAATACAGCAAAGGCAAGGCTTAAGGGATCATCTCTTTGCCAAATATAGTCGTCAGGAATGATCAGAAGAAATGCTAGCATGTAGCAGTGTGAGCGATACAAACATGTAATGTCGATACATTTGCCATACCCAGCCTTTTAGAAGCTATTCATTCAAATGAGCAATTTTTAGAGGGGTGAGGGAGGTGATAAATTATCAATTTTAGACCTATAAATACATTTTAAATACACAAAGACATATTACAGTAAAATAATGAAATATAAATGCTTCAGAGTTCTTTATAATCCTGTGAAAGGTTCTTCACACTCAAACAGGTGTTCATTTCATGAAAATCTGCACCTCATTTTCTCTAAACATATCTTTGTTCTTTGCGGACCAAGAATTCTGCTTTAAGGTCATCCATCCACCATGTCCGACACTGAATTTTGTGGTGAAGACACAGGATAAGCTTTCTTCTGATGACGTTTCCATGTAGGTCATATTTATGCAGGTATTGCTGCACAGTAGAATAGTGCACCACCATTCCATAGCTTACTAAATCTTCTTAGAAGTGCAATAAAATAGGGTGTTTGTTAACTGCTATTTCTTTATTAAATTACAAATTGAGGAAAAGGCAACCTGAAAACATTTTCTGATAGATTTCTCCTGCTTTGTGGGCCTCAAATATTTTAGGCAGCCTCACAGAGAAACCCATGGCCACTGATTTTTCAGACAAGGCTTGAGGAGTCTGAGAATTTAGAAATATTAAAAAAATATTTGACTGCATTACCTGGCCTTTCCTTTCATTGACAATTTACAGGCCATATCTCTGCCAACATTTCATAACCAAAAAAGAGTTTTCTAAAGGATGAGCCACCTAAATCCTTTGAGTGATCAGCACTGTGCAGGAACCGTTTTTTGCACCACTATTTTTAATAAGTGCGCACCTGAAACTTCCAATGAAGACAAGGTTTCCCTAAACTGTGTCTAGTCCAGTCCAGAACACAACTGCATTACACTCTGGAGGTCAGAGAGTTCACGGGGTAGAGACGGGACACCGGAAAGCCATGATTGTGTCTTCCCTGGTTTGATCTCCCCATTTGCTCTTTTTGTGCGTACATTGATTTGGCGGATACAGACCCTTTTGAAACGGTGGTGCTATTGACCCGAGGCGCTCCGGTGCAGTGGAGATGGGTGTGGACCCCCGTTGGGCCTCCACAGGGGCTCTTTCATGTCTCTCAGCGGCTAGCTGACCTTTGGCAGTGCAGCAGTACTGGACCTGGGCACGATCCATACATACATATGCAGCCTGGCGGCCATTTTGAAATGCTGCTTTCTTAGCAGGTGAAGCCAGGACAAAAGATGAGCTTTGGAGTCTTGAAGTATCGATTGTGCAAAGGCCAGGTGAGTCTCCTGAAGCTTTAGCCACAGGGCTAACCGCTAGCTCTTCTTTCGTTCAAGAAAACTGTTTTATTGTGTCTCTGTGAGGGACTGTTGTAGCAGGTTTTATCTACTTACTTGAGCTGTTTGTAGGTTCCATCTACAGCAGTGGTGTAGCCCTCAGACAAAAGTTCTATACTATACAGCATATATATATATATATACTATAAAAGTGCTTACCAGTTCAAACTGCACCCAAATAAGCTTGTGTGCATCTTGGTAAAACACAGTGCATCCAACAAGAACATCTTTTATATGACAATAGAAACCTCAGAGCTCAGAGAAAGCATTGATTGGCATATTCCACTAGGCAGAATGAACAGGCATACACTGTAACTCCTCTAGAAGTTAATCTACACTTGTTAACAAATATTAGGAAAGAGCATTTCTGTTCCACCAGTGGAATGGCCACCACTAGAGGGCCACTGGACAGAATCTATAAAAAACAACACAAATACATGATAACACCTGAGAATTCACAACATCAATCACCGTCAACATGGACGCCATGATTCCATTTCCGTCCCTCCTATAGAAATGAAGCCAAAACTACAATGAAGCCATGTTGTCAAATCTTCTATTGGAGGACAACTTTAAACACGTTAATATTGCAAATAATGAAAAAGAAGCAATCTTATGGGTCCAGGCATCTCTGATACGGCAGCTGGTAGTGTTAGACAGTTTTTTGCACGTTTTTGAGTGTTTTATTTTTTTATCTTTGTCCAGAAAACATCATGCCAACCGGTCTGTGCATGTGCGCACACTTTAGCCTCCTAAACACCACGTAGTCTATATTTGCACTCACAAACCACATTAACCTAATCAATACCACCTGCCATATTCACCGCTGTGGTCAGAGTGTTTTGGGCCCAGCTGTGTGTTAGAGCTGGGTCTCATTATGGGACCGGCAGTCTTACCGGATGTCCCCTACCAGCAGCAGCCCTGGACGCTCATCGATGACCTCCATGGTTCTCCGATGGCTTGGCATCACTTCTATTGATCGCCCAGTGCAGTTTATAATCTCCAGGACCCAGCAGCAGGAAGTAGACTTCCTCCGGAGCTGCATACTGAGGCAAAGCCTGCAGTCCGCTAATGAACAGCTCCGTTCAGACAGGCAAGATTTTAAGAGTAGAAGATGCACCACCAGTCAAAGGTCTGGAGACAACTGTTTTCTTTTGAAATGTAGTTACTTTACAATTTAATTAAAAAAACTGCAAAGTTTAAGTTTGTATAAATAAGTTGTATACTAATGCTAATGTAGCTTTTACACTTTCTGTTCATCAAATTGTCACCTAAGTATTAAGAGCAGGTTTTAACTCAAACTATTGTTAAAAACACAGACTGAAACTCTTTTGGCCCACAGGTTTTGAATAGTGTCTAGGCAACAATTACAGCAGTAAGAAAATATCAGTATATCTAAGTATCACACTATGTTTTGCAATGCTGTATTCCTTTTTAAAATTTGAATTAAATGAAATAGTTTACAAGCAAGCAAGATTGTTAGTGGGTAGATAGGTTCATTTTGAATTTTGTGTTATGTATCATCTCGCCATGTTCTTGCCAATACACACCCCTACTGAAAATGTTATAAGAACATTCAACAGTGTTTTTTAAAGGTTCCAGGAAGGTTAGACTGTAACATCCAGACATAATCAGGAAGCAGGAAAGTTATTAGAATGTTTCTCACACAACCTTCCCAATTAGACAAACAGTAACATTATGAAACTGTTTGAAGGAACATTCCCAAATGTTGATTCAACATAGATACAACTAATACATAATCACACTAATATCCCAAGCTAAGAGGAAATAAAAAAACATTTTTAAAATTAACTATAATTGATAATAAATTGTTCAGTAACATTTAAATGTAGCAATGAACGTCTGACTGTTGACGTCTTCCTAGGTTGTTTTCAGTCAGTGGAGCTCCTATATTTTCTGTTGCCAAGACAGTAATATGCCAGAAACTTACCTGAACACACCTCATTTTGAGACCACCGCACCCATCAGCGTAGATATATTTACAAGCAGCGTTTTTATTTAAACGACGCAGACTGAAGGCATGAAAATAGGCTGTTGGTAGGGTGTTAGATAGCAATGAGCATTGCGTCGTGCCTTGCACAGGGTGTAAGATAGGGCCTATAATATTAAATAAATGTGACATAAAATGTTTTCCAAACTGCAGCATTAATTGACAAAATATTGTCTGAATAACACTGGTAAAATATATATATATATATATATATAGAAATTCCATTCCAATACTCCAAAACCCACATTCAACTGTGGGAATGAAGAAACAAACAAACAAAAAAAGCACCAGAACGTTAAATAAAGACGTACTAGAAACATGCAGAAAACAGAGCATCAAAAGTCATAAGGTACAGAAAACATTAAAGAACCAGCAAAAAAACAGGTAAGTGCTGATATCTGAAGTGGATACATGTGTGGCCTTTACTGTAGGACTACTGTAGGGCTCAGGAAGTGGTTTATTTAAGAAATCATGCATTAAATTCATTCTAAATAACTAGGTGTACCCAAACTTTTGTCAAGCAGCTTAAATGTGAAGAAATGGGAACTTTATTTAGACTTACAGGCAAATTGCTATGTTTGTGCTTTATTTGGAAAATTAGTGGCGGTCTAATCCAAGTTAATGAATAGCTTAAGAGTGCAATAGCCAATAAAGTATCAACAAAAGACATATTGCCAGTGGTTTGTGTCAATAGAGAGGCATTTTGCCAATGTTTTGTGCCAATAAAGAGGCATTTTGCCAGTGTTGTATCGATCCAGCTGTGTTTGACTAGCCTAGCAAGCTAGAAACTTGGCTTTTTCAGTGTTTATCTTGGACCTGCTTTTGCTAATCATCTGGGGTTGATTATTGAACTACTATTTATAATCTAAGCCTCCAGCAAACTGCAACACTGCATAGTGCTGCAAGCCTCAGATTCGGTTAAGTAAGGTCGCTAATTAGCATTGTTCTGAGTAATGGTTAAAATGTAACTATGTAAAAACCTGGTGCTGGAGAATGCTGGGTATGGTTTTGCTGGGTACGTCTGGGTCTGGCCTTCTGAGGAAGAGGAGATCGTTTGAGCGTTTGTCTTTATAGAGTATTAGAGTGACAGGGACGTAAGTGTTAGCACTCATTGCACTAATTGAGGCTTGTTTACGGCCACAGCGATCACACTGCTGACTAAACAACAAAGGGAGAGTGAGTAAGATTAAATGTCACTCCTGAAAGCAGACATGACGGCTGTGATGTTTGAGGCTTGGTGTTGTTGAATGACAATGTTGAGGTGAAATGATTTGTGTGTTTTATGTTGTTAGAAAATGGCTATAAAAATGCTGTGTGTTGTGTGTGTCGTAAGTCTAGTGATTGTTTGGTATTGTCTATATACACCGATCAGCCGCCTGATATTAAGCAGGTCCCCCTTGTGACACCACAACAGATCTGAGTTTTCAAGGCATGGACTCCACAAGACCTCTGGAGGCACCCTGTAGCATCTGGCACCAAAAGATTACATCAGTGAGCTTTATAGGTACCTATGACCCTATTTATAGCTTTACCTATAAAGCTACCTATATATATAGAAGAAGTTACCTATCATAACCCTGCTGAAAATAAACAGCATGTCCAGCTCAAGCTGGTTAAGCTAATAGACCAGCGTAGCTCTTGACCAGCACAGGGTATGATTTAGTTTGAGGTTGATGCTTTAACTGGTCAACCTGACCAAGCTAGACCACTAGTCTCAAATGTAAATAATAATATAAATAATAATATAATACATAATAATAATAATTAATAATGTAACTAGTCAAAGCAAGACTAGAATCAAATGCAACACACACTATGCTGGTCAAGAGTTGGCTAGCCAGCTAGCTTACCAGCATAGGGTATGTTTTTTCTTGAAGACCAGCTTTCCAACCACCATGACCATCAAAGACCAGCTTAGACCTTCCGAAACCAGTTACAAGCAAAAGCTGGTCTTGAGCTGGATTTTTCGGCAGGGAAATGATATCTCGTATGATGTTCATCCATCACCATTTGTTTTCATTGCCATTATTCTTTTAGACTATCTGAGAAAGAGGTTCCATCAAAAAGTGTCCCACTATTGCTTAGTTCACTCTCTAGGATTTCTCTATTATACAGTAACCTGCTGATAAAAATATGCCTTTTCCACAAAACTCCAATCGATTGAATACATAATTGGAAACTTTCCCAAGACACACACACAGGCGAGCAGCGGCGGTAAAATATGCATTAGCTCGCCCTGTTAATGTGTTGCATGTTTGACCTGGTCCATTGAGGCTGCATGGGTGAATATTCAAATGAATACCGGACAGTCGGCCTGGATGTTTGTTCAGCCCCGTCCGAGCATCAGCTGCTGCAGTCCAATAATTATTATTGATTTGCTCACTGGCTGTCAATCTCAGGTCAGAAAGAGAGAGAGAGAGAGAGAGAGAGAGAGAGAGAAGGGGGGAGAGAGATGGACAGAGAAAGGATTGGACGGTCCCTTTCTGACACGGAAGAGCCTCATCTCCGAAATGAGCTGAGATGAGATGGTGGCGGAGGATAAGAGTAATTGATGATTGTTTCAGCGCTGAGAGGATGGAAAAAGAAAGGAGCGGAGGAAGAGGAAAGGGGGAAAGAAGGGGGGATGGGAGCGGGAGGAGTGAAAGAAGGGGAGGAGCAGGAGGAGGAAACAGAGAAAAAAACGAAAGCCCATTGTGGCTGCTGTCCTCCGGGTCCAGCAATATACTTTAGGTTGGGGATCATCTTCAAAGTCCAGAAAAACAAATATGCAGGACCTTTAGATTAAAATGTCACGGTGCTACAGGCATCGATTTCCTCCCGAGCAGACGACTGTGGTCATATAGAGTGTTTTTTACTGGCGTTAGCACAGTCACCAGGCCCACTATACTGCTTAAAAATATACAAAATTGTAAGAATCTGGTATTGTGACCAAGTGTCAGTAACCAGGGGGTGGGTGGGGGGTATGGCTGAATGCATTAAAGACTGTTTAATGATGACTGAGTCTGTATGTCAATCTATGTCCTATTTGGGATATGCATGAGCAAGCAAGTACTTTCAAGATACAGCACATGAAGCATCCTAATCTCTGTAGCAACACTTACGGCTAACAGGTATATCAAATCAATCAAAAAATCATGCAATCAACATAGACAAACACTGGTGGTTGAACAGATCGTACTTAAGAGCTCAGGGACTTTAAAAAAGGAACATGGTCTTAAGAGTTAGTTTGTGACATTTCTGCCCTGCTAGAGCTGCCCCGGTCAACCGTAAATGCTATTATTGTAAAATGAAAGAGTCTAAGTGCCAAAACAGCTTATCCATGAAGCGGCAAAGCTGGCAAACTCACAGAGCAGGACCATCAAATGCTGAAGAACATTGCATTTAAAAACTGCCTTTCCACTGCATAGTTCCACAGTTTCATTGGCATAAGATTACTATGCATAATAAGTGTCAGCTAGAGTGTGATGAAAAGCACACAGCCATTGAACTCTGGAGCATTGGAAATGGCCTGGTGGACCCACAAATGCTGCCAGTCGGACTAGAGAGTGCCAGGGAGGATGGCTTTATTTAGGGGTTGGGCTCAGATTCTTAGTTCCAGTGTAATGGTTTGATGAGGAGGAACTCTGACCTCAGCCCCACTAGACACCTTTTGGAACAACTGATACATTGATTGTGAGCAAGGCCTTCTTATTCAGCATCAGTGCCTGACCTCAGAAATGTTCTATTGACTGAATGGGCCCAGATTCCTGCAAACACACTCCAACATCTTGTGAGAGGCCTTTTCAGTAAAGTAGATAAATACAGAGAGTTGCAGCATCCTATTAATAACCATGGTGTCCAACAAACCCATATACTGTAGGTGGGATGGTTGAGTGTCCACATACTATTGGCATGTTTTGGTCTTATTCAAAAGGCAGATTGTTTTGCTTTATTTTGTTTCAAGCAGTATTTCTTGATTATTCCTGATGATTTTGGCCAGATCACCTAGTGTTGCTTCATATATCATTTCATGTGACCCTGCCTCGTAAAGGACTCAAGCCTAGGCCTCAGAGCCTTAAGATGTAGACCACATACTTACCAGTTTTTATGTATGATGTTTTTTTATTATGTAAAGGGGCCCATGACTTCATTAACATGGCTTGTGACTACTGCTACGGTACATCTTAAGGCTCTGAGAGCAAGGCTTGAGTCCTTTACCAGGCAAAGTCGCATGAAATGGTACATGAAACATAATAGATGTCATTTATATCCACTAAATCTTTTTCAAAATAAAGAGCAGATATTTTATATATATCCCAAACTCCCCATTGTTGAAATGACGTTGATGATGCCTCAGATTTATTTTTCATGTTACAAAAATGTCTTTTTCCTTATGCAAAACAATCAAACTTGACTAGCTAATTATTCAGAACAACATGTACCACTAGATTGTCAGCATTAGTTGTTAATCGAGGAACAACGGCTATGAATCTTAAGGGAAAACTGCTTGAATCAAAAGGAGGTCATGCAAAGCAACCAGAATATGCCTTCTAGGTTCAGAATTCCATTTTTAACGAGACATTAATAGATCTTAAATAGCATCCTTCCTTTCTTCTGTAAAGTTTCTATCTTGGCAGTATCGTTCAGGTCTGAAGTGTTGTCTGTAGAAACCCTGCAGACTGTTAGACTGCTCTCCCAGCTCTCAATCCCGGGCTAATGGAGCGTCTCTCTTTCTGCTCACAAACCCAATTAAAGCAGGAGATCTCTCGCTGATAAATGCCATCCATCCGCGCCGTGCCGGACAGATCCTTCATTTCTAAATATATATTACCGCTCGCCCCACCGGCGGGAACACAGAGGCTCTCCAAGGGCCTGGGCGGAAAGCGTCCTGTTTTTATTGCCCGCTGATAGAAGTCAGTAGATGGGTTGAGCTGACGGGCTTCTCAGTTTGACTGGTTGGTTAGGGGAATGTGTGAGAGACCCCCAAACACATTTAAAAATGTGTAACATTGTTCCACACAGCCTTATTAGTATCAGTAACTACAACAAACTGTTCAGTCTCTACTATTATTATTTAGTATCTGCTATAAAGGACTCATGGTCTCCTATGAACTGTTCAGTATCTACTATGATTCCTTCAGTGTCTAATATGTATTATACAGTATCTATTATTAATTATTCAGTATCTACTATTAATTATTTTGTATTTAAAATGGACCACACACTATAAATTACATAGCATATTCCATGATTCATTCAGTGTCTACTATGCATTATTCAGTATCTACTGTGAATTATCCAGTATGTACTATGGTTTATTCAGAATATAATGTGAATTATTTAGTATGTAGAATGATTTATTCAGTATCTTTGCATAATTCAGTGTCTACAATTACTTATTCACTATGTCCTATTTATCAGTATCTACTATCAAGCATTTAGTATCTACTGTGAATTATACCATATCTGCTATCAGTTAGTCAGTGTCTGCTGTGACTTATTTGGTACCAAGTTTTTGTCAGTATCTAATATCACATATTCAGGACCTAATATGACATATTCGGGATGTAATATGACACATTCAGTATCTACTTTGAATTCAGTCTTTGAAGTCAGAATCTGCTATCAATTAGTCAGTCTCACCTATTAATTAGTCAGTGTCTACTATAAACTATCTAGTATCTACTATAAAAGATTTAACATCTATGAATTATTCTGTATATTCATGAAATGTCTACTGTGATTTTTTCAGTATTGACTATGGCATGGAATTTGGATATGAAAATGACTGAATTCATTAGTAAAAAATAAATAAATAAATAAGAGTTGGCTCAGATTATTAGACACAAGGAATGATGGGAACTGTTGATTGTGATGGTGGTCTCATGCTTAAATGCTTTTGATGATCTTTGTCTCAGGCTGGCTAGACAGGTAAGGTTAGCTTATAGTGGCTTCCTAATGGCTCTGAACATCATCATAATCATAGACTGGACGGTCTGAAAACGCTCTGTAACAACCCTGGGCCAGGAGGAGAAGTGTTTCCCGAGTATCCTGAGCCATGGGTGGGAATGGAAGTGTAGTAATTAAAATGCAGGGGCTTTCTTTTTGATGAATGACTGTGCAAGCGCAGGAAAATACAAGATGACTCATTTTTTTTATTCGAGGAGCATAAAATGTAATTCACAGCGTTCCTGGCATTAGATTTTGTAGCAACAACTAAAACCCTGTCCCCATAAATGACAGAGATGATTTCTGCTCTCTACTCACCAACAGATGGACCACACTCTGGAATTATAGAACTACACAGTGCTCCTATATGGTCAGTGGAGCTGATTTAATGGGTCAAGTTCATTCCAAAGCAGGGGTGGTCATAATATTCTGATATCTCCGTGTACATCTCTGTGCTCTCTCTGTCTTTCACGTTTTCTCTCTTTTTCTGTCCTACCTCTCTCTCTCTCTTGCCCTGTCTGCAGTGGAGCCCTCTCTTTTTTCAGTAAAATAAATCTGCATTTCCTGCAGACCCTGTGTGAAATGATGGAATGCTTCTTTGTCAGAAACTCTTATAGCGTTTCTCCTCTTTCCGCTCGGAACAAAGCGTCTCCGGATCCTTCTCAGAGAAAAGTGCATCAATTCTGCCCAACACATATTAATAACTGCAGGCTGGAGCGTCAGATAGCAGGAGAGGCCCTTGACGGCGTCCAATAGTAAAATGGATGTGGCTTGCCAAGGGTAGAGGAAAGATAGCGGATGATTTCTGATGGCCTGTTCTTGTCAGCGCGCTGAAGGAACGAGAGGAGCTCGTATAATACGCTGGCTGTTTGGCCTGGCTTTGACTCCTTTCGTCTCCCTGGCATTATTTACAGCTGGCCAGCAGCTGCCCGGCTGCATGTCTCAGACCTCAAGGTGTCTCAGAAACCCCCAACGAAGACAAAGCTATCTTAACAGCCATGCTTGGTTTGATGATCTATGGGGCATTTTGTCATTACCTGTACAAAGAATTAAACAACTGTATTAGATTTTAATGTTGATATTATAATTATGCCAAATGTCTAAGGATTCACCACATCGTCAGGCGGCTGCAAGTTCGAATGCCAACCATGTTGCACCCGTGTCACTGGGGGGCGCCGTAAATATACAGTCTTATGCAAAATGTGAATCGCTGGTTCGAATCCTGGGTCTTGTTGCCTGCCATCAGCAGCCGGAGCCCAAGAGAGCACAACTGACCTTGCTCCTTCCGGGTGGGTCACGCTTTCTTCCTTTTAGTGTGTGATGCTGGCCGGCATGGCCATCTGGTAGCCTATGCTGGATAGAGCTGGCTACCCTGTGCTTTCCTCAGAACGCGTGGATTGCTCAGGGACGTTGCATTGCCGACAGTTCTAAAAGAGGTGGTGGCTGGTTGTGCCTATTGCGGAGGTGGCATGTGTCAGTCCTCACCATCCCAGTGTCAGGAGCAGTACATGTGATAGGGAAGAGTACTAACGAGGGGGGCCATAACATTAAAACCATGCTTGACCTGGAGTCGACCCAAATAGTGGCACCACAACACACAACACTGTCCCATTAAGGCGTGGACTCCACAAGACCTACGAAGGCGTCCTGTGGTATCTGGCACATTCATTAGCATGAATCACATTAATGAGCTTGTTTACACCTGGCACTAATATGTGCTTTTGATGGTCAGATAAAGTTTGGACTTCACTTGTCTGCATGAAAAGCCAGGTCTTAATCTCATCTGGTCATGCTAGGGGCGCATTTGAATGACAAGTGTAAACAGATTCCGGTCACAGCCGATCCAGATACTATCCGCTTACAAGATGCAAGTTAATACCTGGTGTAAACAGGCCCACAGAGTCTTGGGTGAACAGTTGTCCTTCCTTGGAGCACTTTTTGTTGGTACTGACCACTGCATTATTTTAACATCCCACAAGACCTGCACTGTTCTAAAATCTAGTGGAAAGCCGTCCCAGAAGAGTAGAGGCAATGTGGAAACATTGTCCCTATCAATACCCTTCATACACAAAGAAACGCTGTTTAAGTGTGTGTCCACAAACCTTTGGCCATATAGTGTATTTGCGAGCGTGAAGAGTGGATGTAACGAGAGGGAGACCCCATTTCTAGCAAGAGTCAATAATCAATTGATCATTAACACAAGAGTCCATTTTCATTTTTCGGGGCTTTACTGGCTCCTGGCCCATTTTTCACCAGATTATGAGTCTGTTACGCTGAACACCTCCCGCTATAGATCTGAGTTGGACTGGAATTTGCAGGGATCTTTCTCCGGCCACTGAGGCTCCATCTCCTGCTGGCACGGTTGGGGGCCTCTTATTAAAGGAGCTCTGATGCAGTGCTTTATGATATGCTCCAGCTCTTTGGTGGCACAAGTGCTCCTTGTCATGAATACTGTGTCTGGAGATGATGGCGAGTGGGGGATTATTTAGAAAATGGAATCGCTTGTGGAAATCCTATTTTCCACTTTCCCCCGGATTTCAGGCCAAGCACGGCAGGCGCGTGGAAGCCGATTAAATCAATTATCAATTTCCCCAATTAAAGCCTCATCCTATCCTGGAGAAAGAAGGTCTAAAGAGGTTGTGCTAGAGAAAGCCTTTCTGCAGCATTGAAAACACCAGATTTCTCCATTTAACACCCAGGGAAATCGTTCTGAATTTCTCATTTCATTTTTTGAAATATGCAATTTTTTTTACTTTTGTAACAAAAGTATACAGACACCTCTTCTAATGAATTCAGCTACTTTAAGGTGCACCCACTGGCCAATAGAACTACACACTTTGGAGCAGCCACATCGTACCCAATGCCAAGTGCATGCTAAAGATGTATAAAGCCCAGAACTAATCAATCAACATCAATTCTCCTCACAGCAATGGTCCAGCATCTAGTTTTAAGCTTTCCCAAAGAGTAGAGTCAGTTAGGAAACAAGGGGAAACTAAATTCTTACTAAGTATTATTTATGCCGCTTTGACAATTCATCTTGCATTGCACATTGTTCTTTTTTATTTCGAGTAAATTTAGTGCATGTATTGATTTTCCTATTCTTATATATTTCCTCTTATATTTTCATAATTCATTTAGGTTCTTTTATTTGACAAAGCTGCATCTTCTTTGCATCTTATTCTACCCTATATTTTATTTTATTGTTTCATATGAACAGACAGTTATCAAGGCATTTCACTGTTAGTTGTACTGTGTATACATATGTATGTGACAAATCAAAACTTTGAACTTTTTTATTCGAAAATTCCTCAAAACCCTGAAATGGTCCTTTATGTGTCATATATGTACTAGTTGCTCTTGAGACCAGGCAGGACATTTCTGCACTAATGTTTACGAACATAGCTGTATGATTTTAGATGTATTTAACTCCGTCCCACCCCGACACACACACACATTGCCACAATCCTACAACTTAGGCCTACTCCAAGCCCCCCCAGCCTTCAACGTCACACCTGTGTGTCGCCAGTGCCCTCTTTTCTAAAAACCAAAATGTGGTCACCCTATATAATACAATATGCTTCCTAGCACCCTAACCTATAACAAAGGTCCTCCTACAATAAAATTCTGGCTACACCAGTTTTGGACCATGCTCATTTTAGCCACATTAGCCGCACATGCTAAAATTAGAGAAGCAAATTTCAGACACCAAACCTGTCTTGGCTGACTGACTGGACTTGGGGGAAGAGAGGTGAAATAGCTCTTTCGTCACACTATTGTTTTGATCCATACAGTGCCAGCCACAGTGCTTTAGGAGTCCTCGGCCTGGATGCTGTTCAGCATGTGATGATCCAGTTCTGTAAACTGGCCGACAGTGTTGCTTTCAGAGAGCTGCCCCACTTAGTAACAGTCTTCTTCTTCTTCAGGCAATCACTCGTCTTTTC